>NW_027124932.1:6135-6483 GCF_001457755.1 Trypanosoma equiperdum | reverse complement strand
TATTGGTCATCTGTTCAGTATTTACTACTACCACTATTATTTTATTACTGTGTGGACACTCACATCACTCTCCTATTATTATTATTATCGTCTTTAATATGTATTAAAGCAAAAGAATGAATCAAAAGAGTAAATAAGTGTAACCCTAATTTTTATACACTATGATTATAGTACCTTGCAGGTGTTGGGCACAGTAAACCACTTTCATACATTACATATTTTTTAAAAATTGCATTATTTCATATATTTAAGTAATTTTTCAAAGTTTCATCAAAAAAGTGTTGAAATATATTCAATTTTAGAAAATTTAGCAATTTCTATTAGAAATAGAAAATTGGAGAAATGTCC
>NW_027124932.1:4172-6125 GCF_001457755.1 Trypanosoma equiperdum | reverse complement strand
AAAATCCTAAAACAGCAAGGCCACAAATGCAGAAACTATGAGGGCTGATTGTTTGTCTACGAGAAAACTTCCATTTCGGCACATTTCTTTTTCGGGTTCTGGTTCACCCTCTTTACCATTCCTAAATGCGCAATTTTTCTCTTCGCCTGTTTTTTCCTTTTCACAATCAGGCTTATTTTGGTGCCTTACACATCCCGTTGTTGCAGTTCCAGTTCCCCCTGTTTGTGTCGCTTGTTGCTGCACTGCTGTTATATTCAATTTGCACTTTTTCTCTTCACTAGTAGCCTTGTCGTTCCATTCACATTCGGGTTTGCCTCTGCACTGTTCTGGCGTCGCTATGGCTGAACATACATCTATTTGCTTTGTGTGGTGTATGTGGTTGTCGTTGTTGCTTGTGCTGGTGGAATTAATGCAGTTTGCCTTTCCTGACGCTGCAGTTCCCTTAGTGCAGTTCGTTTGAGGCTGGCTAGCTTGTCAGCTATTACTTGCCGTTTTCTCTGGTCCTCCTTGTAGTTTTCGTATTCCGCTGCTGCTATTTCCAACTGCTCTACCCATTTTATTTTTGAGACTCCCTTGTTGTCTCCCCCTGTGTGCTGCGTGTAATCGACACAATTGTCGGCGTTATCGTTCGTGCAAGACGCTGCTCCGCTGAAACCGACGCCGTGTATTTCCTTGCTGGTTCCAAATGCCTCGAGTGAAGTTGCGAGCGCCGTAATTGCCGCGGTTATCTCATTATCTAGCGGCTGCCGTAGTTTGGAGTTGTCGCAGTTGTCTGTTAGTTTTGCTGATCTGCCGCTCTTGTTGTTTCTGCCGCTGATTTTGGCGCCGCCGCCACCGCTGCCACAAGCATCGTCTGAGTCGTCTGCACACAGGCAAAGTATATCCCCTCCTATTGAAGCTCCGGCGGCTGCTTTGGTACACAAAGCGCTTTTGCTTCCTTTCATCTTTGCTGTCTCCTTGCACGCTCCTTTTGCTTCGTCGTATTCGCCTTCTGCATCACTTCCGCAGAGGGCTGCTTTTAGTGCGCTGTTTATTTTGGTCACAGTTTTGGCTTCTCGATTTGTTCCAATTGTTTTGACCTCGTTGTTTAAATGGATGGCTTCTTCCGCGGCCATTGCGAGTTCGTGCCTGATTAAGTGTACATCACCATGGTTTTGGGCCATTTTCTTTATTTTCTGGTATTCTACATCGCCCTTCATTGCTTTATCTGCGACTCGAGCGGCCCTCCATCGTGTCCAATGGTCTGCCCAGTTTAGTTTTTTGTTGACGGCATCTAATTTTTTTTCCATTGCCCCCCATTCGCCTTCTTTTCCCTCGCCATCGAACAAGGTCTGCCATTTGGCGTCCGCGACTGACATATTCAGCTTCAGTATGTCCAGGTAATCGGCGTTGTCGGCTGCTGCCAGGTCGTCTTTGATCTGTCCTTCCTTGGCTACTCGCCACGCGCCACACAGGACCTTGTAATAACCCAGGGCATCTTTCGCTTTCGCCTCTACAAGCTGCTTTCCCAGTAGTGCCATTATCAATTGCAGTATTACAACTGAAAGTCCCTGATTTTTTCGCATGTTAACGACACTACGGGAGCAAAGACTTAAAAAGTTGCTACTGAAATAGTTAAACCTTCGGTGTTACGCTTATAATATATTGTAAAACTTGCAAATAAAGATTGCCTCTCCTTACGTTACAAAAACAATAGTTTCTCGGTTGCTTGTACCGCAGGAGGAAGAGCTAAAACTTAAAGTAAATGGTGTTTAAACTTTGGTGCCGTCTTTGAAAAAAATATATACAGAAATGGTCGGTTGTATTAGTGTAATGGAAACGCTATCGGCGTTTACGCTTCCATTTGGCTTCATTTCCGGTTTTTATCGAAAAAACTTACTTTTTATGTTTTGGCCAAGTAAAGATTTGAACTGTTTTTGCTCCGCGTTACCTTACTCTCCGCAACCAAGCAGT
>NW_027124932.1:3225-4162 GCF_001457755.1 Trypanosoma equiperdum | reverse complement strand
AGTTTGCTCTGTTCTCTGAAAAGTCTTTATCAACCAGAAGTAATCATCTTCCTTTAAATGATGGAGCACTACAGTGGAGATTCCAGCAAGTTTACGTGCTCCACCGCTTGTGTGTGCCGAAACATAGTGACAGTTCTGTACGTCTGTCGTATGTAAATTAGCTAGCTTGACCTTGTTTCTGATGACCGTGCCAACCATAATGTCCTCGTTTAGAACGTGATTTTTCACATAGTTCGCAAATCTCCTGAAAGAAAATCCGCCAGATAGCACAAGCTGCAGTTGGTTATAGTTAGCGAAGCTGGTTGCAACATACCTCGACAGTGTGTTGGCTTAGCCATTAACGTACCAAGTTAATACTCCGGTCAAATTGCTGAAACATCCCCCGGGCCTCCCCATATTCAATTTCTCCCGTGGAAGCACCTCCATATATTCTAGATACAGTGGAACTCTCATAAATATATCATCAGCTGCTTTCATTAGATAGGGATTACTTGTTTTAAATATTTCAATTGCGAATTTGACCCAAATTTATGTTTTTCTACTAACTGTGAGTTTCGCTTTCCACACTCAATTACTCGCATCTCCTACCTTCTTATTTGTTGTTTGGTTCACATCACAAGCAGGTAAAATAATAATATCCTGGTTTAACTCTGCCTCTTCTCCAACAATTTCTCTGAGCTCGCAATTGTTATTTGTATGAGCTGCGTTGGCATACACTATAAGCAACTTTCCACTAAAATTATTTGATTTTCTTGCCACTTGGGGATACCTCCAACACGTGTCTCTCTGTAAATTCCTTCTTCTAATTCTCTCATCATTATCTGTTGAAATTATTCCAGTCACAACCAGATAATTTCCTCTTTTCCAAGTATTCCTCACATCCTGTGAAACAAATCTCATATACTCATACTCACCGATTTGAAGCGAAATGGATTCT
>NW_027124932.1:1985-3215 GCF_001457755.1 Trypanosoma equiperdum | reverse complement strand
AAACAAGTATATTAAGCACCATAACAATAAAAATTAAGCAGCCTACAGTCGCATAAATACTTTCTATACACTTCATAAAATACTTTTACCATACTAATGAAAAATTTAAATTCCTTATGAAATCATAGAAACATTAGAGAAAGAGGTCAGTAGTTCCACCAAGGCGAATAATTAAGGAAGCAATGTGTACATATATACATATATAAACCATACTGTGGCGCTATTATGATATGGCTGTTGAAATGTATATATTTTTTCTGCTGCTTATTGTTCAGCAGGCATATGTTGTATTTGTTTTAGAAGTGATCTTCACTAACATCTTCTGCCACAAACTGCGTACCCTCCGCCCTTTCTTGTATTCTTCAAATTTAAACTCTATGCATTTTTATAGGAATTGTAGTAGTTAGTGTCACTGCTTGCTTAAGGTATATCAAGGGATTTATTACCTTCATGAATTATTCAAACCAACGTCTCTCATCATGAGACACCCATTAGCGCAGTTTTTAGCCACTCATAATGTTGTTTCTACTATCATCTCTGCAGTAGTGGCTTGAGATTCCTGCGTCAAATCTGAAGCATAATATCTTTCTTATCATTTTTCTTTTGCCATTATTCTACATATGCATTTTTTTAGTCTGTATTTTCTTTATTTTAATCTCCTCTTACTCTTCCGACGGAAGATGTAGCAATGGCACATGCCTTGTGCACCAGACTCTTCCCCTCCCTTATTGTCTTTTATATTACCTCCATGAGTATAATGATGCTCATTTACATCTTCGTTCTTTTAAGCGTCGCATCATCCACATATTTTTCTCCTTTCATACTTCTTTCAACCACAAATTACTCATTTTCTTACATTATACCATTGGCTTTGTTTAAACTGCTTCTAATTCGGCCATTTATCTACTCTTATTACTGCTCTTATTATAATACTAGTATATACAAACTCAAAACATGTTCCTTTCATTGCTATTATTTTTTCTATTATAAACCTAGCAAATATTGAAAAAATAAAATAACAGAACTAAAATATACCAAATTGTAATAGCAATAATTTTTTGCACCCCATCACAATAATATTTTGAAGCCACAGTCCAGCATCATACCGAAATTTTTAAAAAAAGAAAAATTTTCAAAACATTTACAAAAGTGTTAAAATATGACTAATATTAGAAAATTGTCTCAAAATAGCACAATTTCATAAATTTTATAAAGTTCATAAGTTTGAGA
>NW_027124932.1:442-1975 GCF_001457755.1 Trypanosoma equiperdum | reverse complement strand
CCCGTCTTTCTTTTCTTCTGTTTTGTCTGCTGAATCTGTTTGGATGCCACTTCCTGGTTCCCTTTGTGCTTTTGCCGCTCGTATCTGCAGTAGTCTGGTCAGTGCAGCATTTGTATCGTCGTCTAGTGTTATTTCGTCGATTGCCTTCTGTTGAATAGTATTGCCGTCACGGACCGGTACTTGTTTCGTTTTAAGCACCGCTTTGAATTTCGATTCAAAGTCGGATGCTGTTTTGCCATACGCCTGTGTGATATATTCCTTTAAGTCGCTGGATCCCGAAATGTCGGTTTTGCTTTTTAAATGCGCGAACTTGTCGGTGCAACTGGCTACTGCTTCTTGAATCACTTCGTCTGCGGCTAGGGTCGTGCCGCTTAGTTCGGGTATCGCTTCGTCTGGGTCTTTTGCTTCGAGCGCGGCGCACAAGCTGTTGGCTAGAGCTTGTTCGCGGGTTATGGGCGTCCCATTGCTGTTGCTGTGTTGCTCGCATTGGCTTCTGTCGCCGTCTGCTTTATAGATGCGCGTGCTTGACGGTGCTAGTTCCGCATAAGTTGCTGCTTTGGTTTGTACCGAGCCGGTCGCTCCCGCCCAGTTACAAGCGTTTAGTGCTGTTCCCAGAGCTTGGTTTGCATCGCCGTTGCCGTCGCAGCTTGTAATGCCGGATATTGTGACGCCGATGGGCGTTTGCAACGCCGCTGTCTTTTTTAGGCTGCTGAGCTTTATGTCCTTTGCCGCGGCTGGATTTGGTGTGTGACCGCCGATAGTGCCCGCTGTTGCCGCCGCTTGTAGGTCACATGTTGCCTGGGCTGCCGGCCCTGCCGTCAGCGCTATCATCGTGCTGGTCGCCGCTGTTGTCCCGTGCGTGCTCGTGGCGGGTACCGCGAAAGTGTTCTTGCTGGATTCTACTGCTAGTAATAGCATACCCATCTGTTGATTAACCAGTTCCAAAGCCTGCGTTAGCTCTGATGGGGCTTTTTGGGCTTTTTTCAGCACCTTGTTCTGCAGTCCCCTTGCCTTCGCCTCTAGCGCCGTCATGAGACATTGTTGCTCTTTTGTTTCCGCCACCGCCGCCGCTAACCTGAACTTCGCCGCTGCTAGCTCGTTTGTTCCTAGACGGCTTGTCCGGCTGTTGATTTTGGCCTTCAAGTGCTCCGTCATTTTGTCAAGATAGTATTTTTCTTCGCACAATGTGGTCGCCGCTGTTGCCGCCGCGTCCGGTACCGCTGCCGCGACGCTGCAGCTTTTGTCGCTGGTTGCCCTTACTGCTAACAGCAGAGCCACCGTCGCCGTCTGTCGGCTGTTCATGTCCTTTGCCTTTGCTTGTTGGGAAATTTGTAAAGGTTTGGGCTGCCGCGCTATTAGGCTGCCTTCGGTGATGGTGCTTCGTTTGCCACATTCTTTGCGGCCGCCGTCTCGACAGTGAACCCGCATATATCGGTTTTTGCAGGTGTTTTGGTGTGGGCCTTACTGCGTCAAGGCTGTGCTCTGCTTAAATTGCTGAAACAATCCCCGGTCTCCCCATATTTAACGTCTCTT
>NW_027124932.1:334-432 GCF_001457755.1 Trypanosoma equiperdum | reverse complement strand
GGAAGAAACCCCAGATACTTTAGATACAATGGCACTCTCACAAAAATATCATCAGCTGCTTTCAGTATATAGGGATTACTTAGTTTAAATATTTCATT
>NW_027124932.1:0-324 GCF_001457755.1 Trypanosoma equiperdum | reverse complement strand
GTTTTTCTACTCATAGTGAGTTCCGCTTCCCAACCCCAATTACCTGCATCCCCTACCTTCTTATTTGTGGTTGGATTTACATCGCAAACAGGCAAAATAATAACATCCTGATTTAACTCTGCCTCTCCTTTAACAATTTCTCTGAGCTCGCAATTGTTATTTGTATGAGGTGAGAGTGCATATACAATAAGCAACTTTCCACTAAAATTATTTGACTGCCTCGCCACTTCAGGATAACTCCAACACGTTTCTCTCTGCAAATTCCTCTTTATCAATCTCTCATCATTATCTGTTGAAGGTATTCCAGCTACAACCAAATAATCT
>NW_027123375.1:0-1546 GCF_001457755.1 Trypanosoma equiperdum | reverse complement strand
CCGAATGCCCCTGCTGACGCTGCTGCTGGCGGCCGCGCGTGCTTCAACTGTGGCCAACCCGGTCACCTCAGCCGTGCCTGCCCTGTGAAATAAGGTAACTGATAGTAAAGGAGGGGTGCCGATGTACCGTCCGTCCTCGCAATGTGAACACGCGACGCCTACCTATACTTTCGCCATAAAGCGGTGCCATCTCACTACTCTTCTCCGATTTGACTGTACTTATATATTTGTGGAGTCTGTGGGATCCGTAATAAAGAAACAATAATCTGGGAGTGTGAAGAGACTCTCTTTTTTCTCCTTTTTTTACTTATTTTTTTTGTTTTGGATGGGCGCAAGAGGAGTACTCGAGAATGGAATGAGAGGAAGGTAGATCGTAACATCACTTTGTTAGCGTTGGCAAAGAGTTTTAAGAAATAAATAAGGGAAGGAAAGAGAAAGTATAAGAAAAAATAACTAATGAAAGGAAAGAGGGACAGGAGGTAAGAATTTCTTGGAGGGCCGAAGAACGTAGTGGTAGAAAGCGAGGGTGAGGTATCCTCGGTATAAATAAAAAGAAAGGTAAGAAGACGGAGAGAGGAAAGGAAATTTACAAACATGAACGAAAAAAATAATTTTTTTTTTTTCACACATGGGGGCCTGTGTTTCTTGAAATGGGGGTTTCCCATTTCTCTTATCACGGCAACCTCTTTGTAATTACTGAGGACCATGCTGAAATAACTTCGGATGTGTCGAGTGTTGCATTTCCTCGTTAGCGGGCACTTTCATCCTTCCATGTATTACCGATGCAGTACAGTGTTCCTTTTCCCTTTTCCCCCTTTCTTTTTGTGTTAGTGAAGAGGAAAGAGGGCAAATTCATAAGGTACCATTCATGGCTGACTTGGGGATCGTATGGGTTTGTAGTTCACGCCGCGTTAATTTGCCTGGCTCTAAGGGCATGCAGACGATGCCGACGACAGCCACCACGTGGTCCATGTGATGTGCGTCGACCCAGTGGAAGTCAGGGGATGTCCTTCGAGTGGGTAATTTTCAACCGATGGGAAGACATCCGCGTAAGAGTGTAGTCGGGGAGTGTGCCTCTGTCCTTTCCCCAAGGAACCCCCTCAATTGTGTGCATGAAGAAAACGTGACAATTCTTTAAGCGGCGAGGAGAGCATCCACTTTATCATCCTTTCGTTGTACCGTTGCTAATTTGTGCGTGCGTGGCTTCTGCACCATTCTACATTATTCCGTTTCTGTCCCCTTTCACCTCCACATTCTTCTGGAGAACTAGCTTTCCTCAAGTTTTTAAAACACTTTCAGCCAACTTTGCAAGAACAATGGCGGACGAAGCTTCCACTGCTAAAAGGCACCGCGCTGAGGGCGGAAATAACTGCCACCGGTGCGGTCAGCCCGGCCACTTTGCGAGGGAATGTCCGAACGTTCCCCCAGGGGCAATGGGCGACCGTGCCTGCTACACCTGTGGCCAACCCGACCACTTAAGTCGTGATTGCCCCAGCAACCGCGGACCTGCACCCATGGGTGGTGGACGCGCCTGTTACAATTGCGG
>NW_027123538.1:853-1512 GCF_001457755.1 Trypanosoma equiperdum | reverse complement strand
TTAATTTGTGTGTGGCTGTTGTGACAGAGTTCCCGCCACGGGTGTTCTTAGCATAGTTGTGCGTGCGTAAGCACTGGGATTGCTGTCGCCAAAACAACAACAACATACACGTACACACATACACACACTTGGGACCCTTGTGGAATGTAGAAATAGGGAGGAAAGTGTGCAGCAAAACAACAGGGGGTTGGGAAACACAAGCAAGGGGATGGAGAAATGATGCAGGGATTCAGTTAAGTAAACGAGCCGTCAAGCCGCATTACGCAGAGCCACAGCGTGTTGGTAAAACAGGGTCTCTGGAGGGCGGTTTATATGGGCGCAACGTGGTGCCATGGCCGGAAACAAATGCTCAGGCCACCTTGGAATGAGAAAACCAACATGAGAAGAATAGAGGCGTAACATCGAATATTCGTAAATTCACGAGTTGAACACACTGCAATGCGTACGCTTTTTTTTTTTTCGTCATGCCAAGGACCCTTGTGGGGGAGCAGGCGCCTCAATTCAAAATTGAGTAGGCACTATTAGCGTTGGAGGAGTAAGAAAGACATTCATGTTTGACGGAGGAAGACTTTTCAACATTACGACAAAACACAACATACGAAAGGTGGTTATAATGTAAGTTCACTGTTTCTGAGAACTGTCTACGATCAAAGACTGTT
>NW_027123538.1:0-843 GCF_001457755.1 Trypanosoma equiperdum | reverse complement strand
AATAATAATAACACCCAATGGGAAGAATTAAAGGCAAAACACTATTTCCATTTATTTTGGTAGTGCTTGTTCATCCCGGAACAAAACTCATAAAAGCCAACGGGAAAAATCAAAAAGGGGCATATAGTGCGTGTGGTTAGTCACCATATCAATATGCTTATACGGTAACCTCCATAGAGGTGTTGATGCTATATCCCCAGACGATAACAAAAGTAACAACGAAAGCATTTTAGCTGTAAGATATACGCGCTCAAGTGACGAAGCCAGAAGGAAAGTGCCCACGACTGTATGTCTACATGCGGTTATAAGCCATGGAATGAAAAAAAAAAAGAAGTCAAATTTAAAAGAACTTTCGCTAACATTTACCGTCACATTAAAAAATGGCGCATGCCTACGACCCTCAGTTTTCCTCCTTTGGGGTTGAGACATTTCGTTCTCCCACTGCGCACAAACCCACGGCGGCGTCGGAAATGAATATGACGGACGAGCTGCTTGACGTTGTGAGGGGGGGCTCAGCGATGTTGTAAGCCGTGAAGTCAACGACGTGTCCCACTTTTGCTGCTATACGCCGCACAACCTCCTGACAGTAGTTATCATCCCACACGGACTTCGTTTTGGGTGGTAGCGTCACACGCCAACGCTCGCAGAAGGGCACTAACAACTTTTCCCGCTGTGATGCTGTAAAAGTGCCGAAAAGTGCGCGCATGACTGCCACTATCGTCTGTGCTGACTGACCCAACTCACATAAGGACGCGCAGTCGCTGGTGGATAGGTTTGTTACCCCACTATCTGCGGCCAGATCGACCTCCCTGTCGAGGCGCAGTGCAGCGAAGGACCGACCGA
>NW_027123378.1:0-1260 GCF_001457755.1 Trypanosoma equiperdum | reverse complement strand
TCAGAAAGCAGTGCTGGAGGGATCTTCGACATGGCGCCGCGCTGAGAGAAAAAAGCCTAATATTTGGGCAGTAGCAGTATGGTGTTGTTGTTTAAATTTGAGAAAAAAATATGAGAAAGACGAGGAAAAAGTGAAGAGCATGCCAGCAAATCACCGCACAGGCTCGGATGAAACCAGTTGGCAGATTAAGTAGGCAGTGGTTAAAACAAGGAAATTAAAAGCACCGGTGGGGCAAAAAACGGAGTATATCGCTGACCCCTCCACAGTGTCCTAGTATCCTTTTTTTTTATTCCTTCCTTACCCTCTCCTTACATTGGCACCCCAAAGCTTTCGGCTGCAACCCTACAAAGGGAACGCCAAGAAAAAAAAAAGGCGACAAATAAAAGAATTGGGGAAGGAACAAATAAAAAAAAGGAGAAAAGAAACAAGAAAAGAACATTGGTCTATTTTTTTTTTTTTTTGCGTCCCACAGATGCAACCAGCATTCCCTCACGCTTAGTGGTCTGGCTTTTTGCGGAACCCGCAGCCAGTTACCAGCATTGCCTTGCCACCGGTGGGGCGGCAAAGCAAGGTAGCGCAACCATTGCACTTAACCTCTGACGTGGCATGGCTGTATACCACAGTGATGTTCTTGCATCCGGGACACTTGACATCCATGAAGTACGAATTGGGGCCCTGCACAAGACGACGGCGCTTGTGCTTCATGCGCTCGGTGCGCACCGTGGGGTAGCTGAGATCCGAATCGAAGAAACCCATGACTCTTGCAGACCTACGTGGGGATAATGCACAATTATGTGGTGATTATTTATAGTACAGGTTGAGAAAGAGAAGCAACGGGTTAAAAAAGGAAGAGGGAAATGGGTGAGAGAACGAACGGGCAAGTACACAGGTGTGGAGAGTTCAAAACCTGGCAGAAACAAAGGCAAGCAAGGCATGTCCCCTGTCATTGTTGTTAGGGGTTTCAAGTGTCACATCGCACTTCTTGTCACCTGGTCACATCGCTATACAGCTGCAGTGAGACCAAGGAGAAGAATCATGCGAAAGTGCCCAAAAATAAAAAGAGTGTAAATGAACGGAAGAAAAGGCGAAGAAAACGATATGCGGGAGGGCCAACGTCGACTATTTCTTCAGCTTCGCACCAACAGGGGCCTTACCAGCCTTCCTCTTGGGTGCCTCCTTCTTTGCAATGACGGATTTGGCGCCAACCTTCGCCGCTACCTTCTTTGCTACGGCAGCCACCTTCTCTTCCTTGCTCTTCCT
>NW_027123551.1:1940-2244 GCF_001457755.1 Trypanosoma equiperdum | reverse complement strand
TGTGTATATAATAATATTATAATGACTATAGAATTGAAAACAAAGTGGATGAAAAAAATAGAAGAACTTAAAACAGTGGCAAGGTGAAACGTAAGTAAGTTAAATAATGAGGAATATGAAGCGTGAGCATTTACATAAATGAGCGTGACAATGGGAATCATTATACGAGAAGATAATTGATTGGCCAATATGGATAGACAGAATGCAGCAAACAGTCTAAAAAAGGTTTTAATGTCATTCGTACTAGCGGTGAAAGAGATGGAAAGAAGAGAAGAAAATACAGAGTGAAACTACAGAATACGTA
>NW_027123551.1:0-1930 GCF_001457755.1 Trypanosoma equiperdum | reverse complement strand
TATGAGAATGGAACATTGTAGATGGGGAAAAGGTGACAAAGATGTTTTCTGACTGTGTCAGACACAAACCCAAGGACCGTAACAACCACTAAAATAAGAAGGAACGTAACCACCGACTATTTATCGTCATTTCGAAACGAGTGCATACAAGTCACAACACAAGACACCGTAGCAGGACCGGACACACACCTTAACACCGCGGCGGACGGCAACGACCAGACCATAGACGACAACACCACGCGAGCCACTAACTTCAGCTAAGCAGACACCAAAATGCCATTTGACATGGCAGACCAACAACTTCATACGGCTTTGGAACAGGATGCTCTAAATAGGGCTTGTAGCTAAAAACACGACCAATCATAATTGCTTTTCTTCTGTGTTTCGTAGATTGTACAAGAAAGTCCCGGCGAAAGCACCTGCAAGCGGAAGTAAACAACTGTTAACCAAGTATAGCGGCGAACAAGCACAACGGGGACAACTGTAAAGCAGGTAAAACAAAAAACAAAAGCCTAAATGACGCCCCAAGCGACGACGGCAGTGACGGCGCTGCTGGCCTTAGCACTAACGGCAGAGCAAGCAAGAGGAAACATACCGGCGGGAGCAAACGAGCAGGAATTTGGTGCATTGTGCGCCATTGTCGATCTTTCACGATCGGACATAACCATTAACCAATTTCCGAATCAGACAGCTGCCCTGGAAGGGGCCGTTCTAGCCCTTAACATGAGCTTAGCAGATGAGTCGTGGCAGAAGCGGTTCAGTGAGGACGGGGCGAAAAAAGAGTGGATAAAAGAGCTTCCGGCAGGCACAACAGACCCTGGCTACTGGAAAAAAAGTTGGCCAAAGTGGGCCGCCGCAGCAGAAAAACTAGGAGCGGAAGGGACGACACTAGAGATAAAAAACAGCGGCTTCGAAACCTTAAACCCAATAGAAAAAGCAGGGGCCAAAGCAAGTGTAGCACAAATAGCAGCATAAGCACAATTCCTAACACAACAAATAGCCGAAAAAGAGAACGTAGGCAAAAAGCATACAGCGGCCACCGTTAAAGCGGCGCTAAACGAAGCTATATACGGCGTCAAACAAGAGGCGCCACCAGACTTCGACCCAGCCAAAAACTATGACGGTGTGAACACACAAGCAAGGGAAGCGATATGCGTCGGCCTAGGAAGCGACAAAAAAAACAAATACAATCGCAGGCGCTATCTACTGAATCTGCGGTCAAGACAACAGCCAAGCAGAAAAAGTGTGCGCAAGAAACCAGGCAGATACTCAGAAGTGGACATCAAGCACGAACGCCATGACAAAAGAAGGATTCAACGAAATAGTGAAAGGCTGCGCCGGGCCGACAAAAACACAGCTGACATCAACCCTATTAATGGGTCTCATAACCAAGATCAAAAACCTAATAAGAAGAGTAGGCGCCAACGCCTACCTCGGGGCGCTACTAACATGAAGCGACTGCACCGCCGACAAAGCAGCAGGGATATGCATAAAGCACACAGGCTATGACGGGACGCCCACCAAGGATTTTGCTGCAATCCCCTGGGCACATAAATTGCTAGTACTCCACGACGAGCTGCAACAACAAGAAGCAGCGATAGCAGAAGCGAAAAAGCTCGAACAGCAACTTGCTGTGGCCAAAAATAAAGCCTATGCAACAGGACTGCTACAGAAGATCACACCTCCAACAGCCGGTCATACAAGCATCGACAATGTCAACCGCAAAGGCAACCAGGGGACTCAGCCGACTAACAAATGCAATCAAATAGTTACGGAAGAGACATGCAACAAAGAAAATGAATGCAGTTATGAAAAAGAAAGCGATGGTACAAAAATGTGCAAATATAATGCAACGAAAGCTACAACAAATGGTGTCCCTGTAACACAAAGTCAAACTGGAGAGACATCAACACCATCAGATAGGTGCAAA
>NW_027123393.1:1165-3888 GCF_001457755.1 Trypanosoma equiperdum | reverse complement strand
ACTAACCTAACTAACCTACCCCCCTATTTACCGCCCCCACTTCCACAAAAAAAAACAGGAAAGAAAGAAAACTTTACTTTCCAGAAAAAATTTCTAGACAATCAGAGCGTCAACTTACAAAAAACAGCTCAAATTTTTTGGCCGAATTTTTAGGTGTTAAAATATATCAGAAAGTTTTTTAAATAGCAAAAATTTTAGCAAGAATTTTTTAAAAAAGAGGGTAGGATTAAAAAAGCAAGGCCGCAAATGCAGCAGAAACCATGCTGAGGGCGAAGTGTTTGCTTGCTAGAATAGAGGAATCTTTGCACTTGTTATCTTCCCACTTACAATTTCCAGTGCATTCTTTTTGTTCCTTCCCTGTGCATTTCTCTTCTTTCTTCTCTTCTCCGTCTTTCTTATCTCCTTCTCCTTTTCCTGCTGTGTTTGACTGCCCTTCTTCATCTTTAGGTTTGCATTCCCCCTTGGTTTCTTCAGTTCCTTCCCATTTGCATTTATTTTTTGCTGTGCAGGTTGCGTTTGTCTTGTGGTTGTTGCAGTCCCCGCCTGTGAACTGCTTTGTTTGTGCTGTCGGAGTTTCTGCTTGCAGTTTAAAGTTAACGGCGTTGTCGAAGATAGTCCACGCCTGGCTTTGGCTGTCCTCCATTTGGTTTATGTAGTGCTTGGCTTGCTGCCGGGTGTCTTCTATCTGTTGTAGTTTGTCGGCTGCGTCTTTTAGCATGTTTAACCACTGTATGCCGGGGCCGTTGTTGGTTAGCTGGGTTTTGTAGTTGATACACATCGCTTGGTTGTCCGTTGCGGTGCAGTGCCCGGTTGAGTGCGTAATTCCGACCATATAAGTTCCGACGCCGTTGGTCAGCTGTCCGCTTTGTGCGCCCAGGCGCGATTCGAAGCGTGTGATGACCTGGTTGACGTCGCTTGCCGTTAGTGCTTTCGCATCTTTGGCAGGTGTACACGCTGATAGTATCGCGGTTAGTCTGGCGCCCCCGTTGGTGTTTGCCTCGCCGTCGTTCAGCTGTGCCCCGCTTGCGCCGTGCTTGCAGCGTGGCAGGCCGTCGGCGTTGCTGGCTGCGCATATACATAGAAAGTCGTACGCTATTCCGTTTCCCGGCCCTGTCGCTGTTCCACCGCTGGCGCAGTGTTGGGCCAGATTGGTCGGCATCATGCTATTGTCGAAGGCTGTTTTGTCTTTGCCGAACACTGCTGCCTTGATTGCTGCTTTGACGGTGTTTATTAGGCTGCCTTCGGTGTTTGCAGCGTCGGTGTATTTTTTAGCTTGGACGTTTGCTCTTGCTACGAGTCTGCTTATGGCTTTTGCAGTTGCGTCCCTGATTGCGGGTTGTCGAATTCTGAGGTATTTCTTTTCGCCCGTGGCTTCGTCTGTTTTGTCGAGTAAGTCTACCTTGGCCTTCCACTCTTCCCTCTGCTTGCTTTTGTCGGCCCCTTCTTTGTCCTTTAGTTCCCCATTTTTGTCATGTAGCCAAGAGTCTGTTGCCGCTGTGAGATTTAACACTTCTAAATCCGCCTGTATGCCCGTCACCTCTGTTTTGCTGATCTTGGGAGCGAGGGCTTCCGCTCGCGCCGTTAGTCCGTACAATGAGCAAAAAACGTGGAACTCCTGCGCGTTTTCGTTAGCGGCTCTGCTCGTCAGCAGGCTTGCGGCAAAATAGATGATGGTTTTTGTTAGCCAGCTGAGGATAGCTGCTGGGCCCGAGGCGGCCACTTTGTGGTGCATGTAAGTAAATTATTCAGACCTCTTAAAGTGCTATTCTGGAGTTTTGGAGACGTGCCAAGTAGCGTTTGTCACAACGGGCCGTGTTTGGCTACGGTTAAAAAGTGATGTTTTTTACTCGGTTGGGCAGAATCATTGGCTTATTAACGTCAGCATTTTAGGTTTTACACGTGATAAAAATAATCAGAGGAAATTGACAGTTGTGTCGTCCTCGGTAAACTCTATAAATCTATGGTTGAGACAATCCTCTATCTGAGCGATTTTGCTGGTGTGGTGAAGAATGCCTCTTGTATTTGCCGTCGCCGGCCATATAGTCTGCTACGTGGTAACCTCTAGCCGTTGACTGTTTGTATTACGGACCTTTAGAACTTCATAGGTTTAAATAACTTCGCCCCTCTGAACGCTTCACCACATATTTCTTAATATTCAAAATTCCGTTTTATGCCATCTATCATATAATCTTCAACTTCACCCAAAATCTTTCCTACTAAATTTTCTTCCTTACAACTTTTTATACCAAGTAATATTTTTAACAATCAGTCTCGCTTTCTCCTCCCACGCAATAGGGTGACCTGGAAAATGAATGAATTGAGCTTTTCCAATATCGTCGCTATATAGAAGGAAAAAGAATTCCTCCTCATAATTCCAATCCAACCATTCCTCTCTTCAAAAAAATCTTCGTCCAACAGCTTTTCTTGTATGGCACTCCAAATTAGCAGAGGCTTTGAAATACTTTGATCTGACCACCGCTCCTCACTTCCCTTTAATAACTCTACAAAAGCATATTCAAATTTCTTAAATGCCCAAACTCTGGCTATCAAACCACCACCACTAAGATAGGCTTTTCCACTAGGAGGTGATTTCATTAAACGCGGTAACTTCTTATCCTCCTCTTTTCTGTAACCTACATTAAAAAACCAATGGCATCTCGTCAATGCTCCTTGTGATCTGAATTCATAAGCAAATTCAACTGAGGCGCATAACACTCTGATGC
>NW_027123393.1:0-1099 GCF_001457755.1 Trypanosoma equiperdum | reverse complement strand
ATTCCATAACCCATCTAGGCCTTTTAACATGATTATACAAACCTCCCATTGCAATCGTAATAATTTCAACATGGCTAAGTTTGACACTCAATATGAGGCTACACCGTCCTTGAGTTGCATGAGTTTAAACAAGAAACTCAAACACTCTGGGATTTTAAGGAGCATTCTCTGCTATATTTGTCTTTGTGTGTTATTCAAGAGATACTGAGCTTAAACGCACTAAGGGTAACAGCAATGATAATAGTAAAGTTCTCAAGATACAAAATTTCATAATATAATCTGCCAATAAAATTTGCGAGGGTTATGAGAATAACTTAGAAACTTTAAGAAAGAAGCTAGTTGCGGCACTTAGGTATTTATTTAAGAAAACCGTGTTTATGTTACTGAGTAATGCCTTGTTATTTTTATGATATAGGTGTTTAATGGTGTATGACCAGTGTTTACAACTTATTTTTTAAAAAAAAATATGCGGTTTCTGTTTTTGGATCTAGGTTGAGTAACTCTGTGTGCTGCAAACTAAGTTCGTCGTTACTGGATCTGCGGAAGGTAAATGTTCGTATTGGATCGGCATTACTAAGGTGTTAACACATTTTCTGTTCTGACTATCCTAACCAACAGTTTTAATTATAATACTTCCATCGCGGGCGGTCATGAACTACTTGCTTCTCTTGATATTAGCATTTCTGCAGTAGCATCTATCAATTTTGTGTGTGAAGGCTAATTGCGTTGCGACCTTAATTGTTTTTTTCTATTATTTTATCTTTCACTTTTTTCGTATTTAATTTGCACCATAGCAAAGAAAAGTAGTAAGCTTATTTGTCCTGTACACACAGCTCCCTTTCTCCTTGATTATCTCCTCCATAATTTTCTTGTGTATGATGATTTCTCCATGTATATCTCCTTTAAAAAATACGCATATTTCCGCTAGATCTGTCTGCATATCTTACCAGCTTCAGTAGGCACCCATCCGCTCCAAATAAAAAGGACCGTTTATTTTTTGTTGTCGCTCGGTTTTCTTAACCACCACACTTAATATAATATTCTTATATACACACACTCACAACACTCTCCTATTATTATTATTATTATTATTATTATT
>NW_027124926.1:0-6672 GCF_001457755.1 Trypanosoma equiperdum | reverse complement strand
ACCTAAACGATTTTAGGCCGCCACGTCGCGGTTTTCTGTATTGTTTTGTTGATTTCCTATTTAGAAACTCCCTGTAGATAATGTTTACCTTTTTTTTTCCATTGTCCTCTTATCTACCTATATGTTAACAACACACTTCCGTTGTTGCATTTCACCACGGGTTTCGGGCGCTTATTCTCTCTTCCCCTTGTTCCTCCCATGTATCAAAAGGAAGCGGTTGATGATGCTACCGGCGTGTGTAATCCCGATGCATGGCGCATTGAAACTCGCCATACTGCTGATGTTGGTATGGTGCTGTTCCTTGTGTCTCGCGAAGTCAGGTGGCCGCTGCATGTTCGATGAAATTGCGGCGAAAGCTGGACGTCCACGGGTTTTGGCGCTGCGAAGGACTAAAGCAGGCATGGAGAATGTAAAGTATGACAGGACAGGTTCCGTTGACCCTGAGTGGCAGCACATCCGTATTGTTGTTTTCGCAGAAGACATGAAGGACCGGTCGCGATATTGCACGTCTGCAGGGCAGGAACGACCAACGTTTTTCGGAGAAACAGCGACATGTTCACAAGAAGACATTTTGACAGCCGCTAAGAGAGATATTGCCGTCACGAAGCTTCTTCCTTCAGCTGTCCAGATGCATATGGATAGGTTACTCGTCGACCCTATAACTGAACCCCTTGTCTTTCCTCCATTTGATGGTTCGGTGTGCTCTGAGTTCAAAGTACCGTCAAGTCATTTCTCAGAGGGCGTACCTGACGCTGATATGGTAATGTATGCTGCAGCGGGTCCAACGCCGGAGGGTGTGGCTGCCTGGGCTACGGGTTGCATAACTCTTGACGATGGGCGTGCTGTGGCTGGCGTAACTAACCTTGGCCCCGGTTCCATTAGCCTGTCGGAGACCAGCATTCGCACAGCTGCTCATGAGATTGCCCACGCCCTTGGGTTCGATTTCGAAGCGATGAACGATGCCGGTATGGTGCAAAGAATTCCCGGTGTTCGTGGAAAGGTTGATGTGACACTCATTTCGTCACCCAGGACACTGCAGAAGGCCCGCGAACACTACAATTGTCCCGATGCCCCTGGAATGGAACTGGAGGACGAAGGTGGTAGTGGCACCGCATTATCACACTGGGAGCGGCGCAATGCGAAGGATGAGATCATGTCTGGTATTTCTTCACCTGGTCGATACACAGCGCTAACGATGGCGGCGTTTGAGGATCTGGGATATTACCGTGGTGCCTGGGGGAGCGAAGAACCTATGGGTTGGGGAAACAACTCTGGTTGTGAGCTACTCAACGAAAGCTGTTTGGTGAACGGTGTGACAGCGCACCCGGATATGTTCTGCAACGAAACCGTGAGCAAGCTGGTTTGTAACTCGGAGCGAGATGGTCTTGGAAGGTGTAATGTAATTAAGCATGAAAATCCACTTCCACCGCAATACCATTACTTTTCTGATCCTTCACGTGGTGCCCCCTCCCATCTCTTGATGGACTACTGCCCGTCCATTGACGCGTTCTCCAACACGCCTTGTGCCGACGGCGAAACGAAATTCATGCGTGGAAGTTTGATAGGACCGTCGTCAATGTGTCTGAAGGCCGAGGGACTCCGTGACAGTCAGGGCGTCATTGGCGATGTTTGTGCGGATGTGCGGTGTGATGGTGGTGAAGTAAGCATTCGTTATCTTGGGGATGATGCATGGCATCCGTGCCCAGAAGGCAGTCACATCAAACCGACTACAACATTCACGGATGGCGTCATTGTTTGCCCGACTTACAGTGAGGTTTGTATCAAAGCAACAGTGGTTGTACGCCCTTCTTCAGCCAGCTACCGTTCTTCAGTGCCGCAATCGCTGCTTCTCACCCTATTCGCTATAGTTTATGCTGCCTGTTAAATGGCGTGACTATAGGTGTGGGGTTAAGCATCCGTTACTGTCCTTGGATGTTGCGTCAGAAATGGTTACTACATGCGATACGCAGGTTTTCCTTTTATACGAGTATTTTCCATTACCACTTTGCAAGGTTGTTGTATTCCTTTCTTTTGTCTTTGTACA
Source organism: Trypanosoma equiperdum (assembly GCF_001457755.1). Classification (NCBI taxonomy): domain Eukaryota; phylum Euglenozoa; class Kinetoplastea; order Trypanosomatida; family Trypanosomatidae; genus Trypanosoma; species Trypanosoma equiperdum. The sequence goes on along the minus strand of NW_027124926.1, from coordinate 4,628 downwards.
CGTTTTTTTTAAATACTTTGTTTATTATACGCACAGAACCCTATGACTCCAGAGGTTGTATGGGGAGAATGTGTGTGCGAGCGTTATCGTCTGTTATTTCTTAGTCCAGTTGTCTGCGTTCTCACGGCAGAATCGTGGCAGCAGCGGGCACCTAAACGATTTTAGGCCGCCACGTCGCGGTCGGCACTGATTCATCGTTAAATACATTTTTTAAATATAATTTTCGTATCGATAATGTTGATTTCAATTCCACTTTGCTCTTATCTACCTATATGTTAACAACACACTTCCGTTGTTGCATTTCACCACGGGTTTCGGGCGCTTATTCTCTCTTCCCCTTGTTCCTCCCATATGTCAAAAGGAAGCGGGCGATGATGTAGCAGAGGTGATTATTTCCAAAGGAAAAGGTGCGGTGCATTTAATTTTTGTTTGGGTGGGAGGTTGGGGCGCTGCTGTGCTTATCCGTTTCTACGGTCCCGTGTTGTTGGAGGTGCCTTGTGTATCATACATTTATATCTGCAGCTTCTTCGGTTGATTGAGGGTTGGGCTATGAAGAAGTGGACGATTTAGCTATTTGGTATGTGTAGGCAAACGTCGATGCCGAGTGCTACTGCGGGCTAACGTGAATATAAGAGAAAATCGTATCAGCATGCGCTCCACTGCAATTGCTGTAACTCATTTTTTGCATCAGCAGCGCACGTGCTTGTGTACCCTTAACTCAACCGGCAACAACTAGTCTTCTTAAACTTGTGCTGGACGCTGGCATGCTCTTAGCCATCCCGTAAATTTGTGGTGTTGTTGTTTTGCTTTATTGTTTAGCCGTTTTTACACGAAATTCCTGTTCGGTGCGTCAGTCGCCATGGTTGTTTTCCTACACATCATGTGTTCGTCGTTGTAGCTTTCTCTTCCATTTTGTGTTTTTGTGTTTTTTTCGACATGCTTTCTGCATGCGCACAGAGAAGTGCACGAGCGGGGAAAGTGAAGCACAACGGTAGACTATTTGCTGAGTGTTGAGATTCCTCATTTGGTGGAAGCGTAGAAATACACGCGGTTATACACAATACATTCGAGTGTATATATTTGCACCCCGTTTGTTCGTTTACCGCCGCCGGAGATGAACTGCGCGGCGGACCACGTCGTTGAACGACTGCCTACGGCGCGGCAACAACCCGCCGGTGAGCCCCACCGATTTGGCCTGTTGGCCGTCGCCGCCTTCAGTTGCATATGCGTTTCGCTTACATATGGCTTCAACCTCATATCTGGTGCAATGCAGGAGCGATATGGCCTCACCCAACGGGACTTGTCGACAATCAGTACTGTTGGCATTGCGGTTGGGTATTTTGGTTTGCCGTACAGTTTTATTTACGATCATTTCGGCCCGAAGCCCATCTACTTCCTGGGGTTGCTCTGCTACCTGCTGGGCACTGTGATGTTCGCGTTAACGTTTCAGGGAGTTATTGAGGGTACTGTTTTACGACTTAGCATATACAACGCATCCGTGACTCTTGGTTGCTCAATGTTCGACATGGGTGCTTTGGTGACACTGTTGAGCGTTTTCCCCTCAAATCGTGGTGCCGTGGTGGCCATGCTGAAGACCTTAAATGGCCTCGGCGCAGCAATTGTAGGGAGCGTTCGGCTGGCTTTCTTCAGTGAGAACACTTCTGCTTACTTTTACTTTCTGATGACCCTTGTAATTGTTATTGGGACGCTTGCCACCGCATATGTACGCCTCCCATCGTATCACCTTACAGGTTACGAGGAGAATCATTTGAGTGAGGAGGAAAAGGTAAAACGGCTCATGAGGAAGGCCGTATACTTGCGGCAGAAGGCACCCACGTGGCGTTTCGTGCACGGTTTCGTCATCTTAATAGCACTCATTGTATTCCTCCCCACCCAGGGAGCGCTATTAGCTTACCTGAAGCTTGGCTCCGATTACAAGGTGGGATTCGCCGTCGTCACCATTATTCTGACGTTGTTGCTCCCCCTAATGGCGATCCCGACAACCAAATTCGATGGCAACAACCAGCGTATTGGCATCGATGATAAATCCCCCACTGAAGGTGCTGTTGGAAGTAACGATGGCGATTCGAGTGATAGCAACGTAGTAGAAACAAACGTAGACTACATTGCGCCGCAGTTCCAGGAGTCATTTCTTGCTGGTTTGCGCACTCTGCGGCTCTGGTGCCTGATGTTTACAATATTCTTCTGTGCCGGTTCACTATTTGTTGTCATGTTCAATGCTCGTTACATCTACACAGCTATGGTAGGTGAGGCCCCTGATGAGGCACTTAACACACTTCTTACTGTGCTTGGCGGTGCAGGCAGCGCCACGGGGAGGTTGGGGATGAGTTTTTTCGAAGTTTGGTCGCAGAAGCGTAAACCGGAACAGCGCGTTCCCATCACTGTTGTGCTTTTCATCCCGACAACCTTCGTCATCATTATGTTGACGATGTTCCTCACGGTCCCGAAGAGTGTTCTTCCTCTCTCGTATTTTATTGGCGCCCTTGCTAACGGATGCAACTCAGCTACAATCATTCTTGTGTCGCGGACAATATTTGCCAAGGACCCCGCCAAGCATTACTACTTCTGTTACATAGGTTCATTGTTGTCTGCCATCTTCCTCAACCGCTTGTTGTATGGCGAGTGGTACACGCATGAGGCTGAAAAGCGTGGTGAAGTTGTATGCACGGATAAGGTGTGTGTGATGATGCCGATGATGCTGTTACTTGTTCTTTCTCTCTTGGCATTTGTAAGCAGTTCATATGTTCATGTGCAGTACCGCCGGCTCTGCACCAAAGCTTTGGAAGAGCGGCGCCGCATTCGTGAGGAAGAAGCTGCAGCGCGGAGGCAGCTCTCCGGTGCCACTGCAACGGCGGAACTTCCCAACTAAAGGAGTCGCAGTTTACTTACTTAATTTTCTTTTGGTTTGTTTCGAAGGTAATTTTCTTGCGTCTCCTGCGGCTTCGTGGTGAATTGTTATGAAGTGTGCGTAGATAAATAAATTTATTTTTAAAATTTCAAGTGTATTCCCCTCTGTGATACCATCATAATTGTTATTTTTTGGCGTTCATTTACTTGCTTTTATTTTTTCCAGAGTGTGAAATCACAGAAACAAAAATAAGGTAATCAAGTAAGATCTAAATGCGTTTTAAAGAGCTCTAATTTCTTGGCTTATTCACTTATTCGTTGATATTTTATTGAATAATCCTACATATTTTTGGCAGATGAATCAATTGCTTAATTATATATGTGTTTATTTTGCGTTTTTTTTAAATGATATCTTTTATCGTTCCACTTATTTTTGGGGTGAGTGACTTCAGTGACTGACGTTATAAATGAAGAAAAATAAGAGTAGAATTAATAATGTCGCGACGTCCTTCTCTTCTCTTTCATCCCACCCTTTTCGTTTTATTAAAAAAAATGAGATGGTAAAATGTCGCACTAGAGCACATGTCAGGATTGAAAGGAAAAGAAAAACTGTTAACTGCAACGTCGATATTAAAATTAAAGGAAAGGAAAAAGTACATACTAAATCAATAATTAAGATTGTTAGTGTTAAATGTTATTATGATAAAAGCGAGGCGGATCGTTATTTCAGCGGTGTTGGGCAACGTTAGGAATGACAGAACAAGAGCAATAAAAAAAGGAAGTAGCAGTGACTTGTCTGTTAGTGTATTTGCGTTCACTTCTGCACACCTCTGCACTTCATCGTTTCCTCTATTTCATTTCTTTATTAATTTTTTTTTCTTTAGATGAGGAAACCCCTTCGTTTTTTTCTTCTCACTCTCCATTTGGGAGGGGGAGCGGGCGGGTGAAGCGTTATCACAGTTTTGAAACGCACTAAATGCAGTGGTGACATCGCTGTTCTACTTGTTTTACCTATTAGTGTATTTGTTTCTTCGCACACTCCTTAATCTCAATCACTTCAGATTACATATGCGACTTGTACCTTTTTCTTTTTTCATTGTAGAGGATCGTTTCTTCTTTTCTTTGATTGATTGATTGGTTTGCGTTTGTTTGCTTTAATTATGTTTGAACATTTTTCAAATTCAAGATTAAAACGGGAAAAGTTGGACCACATGGCGCCGTAACTCAACCACATTACGTCGAGCAACTGAAGAAAATTGTAGCGCGTGATGAATAAATACAAACGACCAATAATCGGAAGCGTCAGTAACACCTCACGCATGACGCCACTTTGAATGCAATACTAATTATCTGACTCATATCCCCGTTTCCTCATTTTCCTCCTTTTTGTTTCTATTCCGTTACACCTCCGCTTCGCTCGTGGCATTCTTCCAGTGAGCGCACTTACGATGGATGGTGGAGGAAGAATATGAATGTGCAACACTTGCATTCATTGGCTTCGGATGCAACAACAATGGCTTTACCTCGATGATGTGTATGAGAACAAGCATATGTCCGAGCTGACCACAATTGTGGCACAATGAGAGCATTACTCGAGTCCTTGAAAGCTGAGTGGTATCGTACCTTTCTTTCTTTGCTTTAACTTATGATGCAAAGCAAATAAACAGCGGGGGAAACCTCGTCTCAAAATGTGATTTTGCGTGAACGAGCGTTTTCAAGCGTCATCCACTGACTCATATCCCCGTTTCCTCATTTTCCTC
>NW_027123379.1:1616-1779 GCF_001457755.1 Trypanosoma equiperdum | reverse complement strand
TCACCTCCTAGTGGAAACCCCTATCTTAGTGGCGGAAGATTAATAGCGAGACTTTGGGCATTTCAGAAATTTGAATGTGCATCTGGCGAACTGCTGAAAGGAAGTGAGGAATGATGGTCGGAGCAGAGTATCTAGAAAACCTTGTTACTTTGGAATGTAATTC
>NW_027123379.1:1423-1606 GCF_001457755.1 Trypanosoma equiperdum | reverse complement strand
GAGGAGGATGTCACCAAAGAAAAACAAATTTCCCCTATTATATTCATGTCGACAGCTGAGTGTTATGCTCCTCAGTAGGATTTGATTATGAACTCAGATCACAAGGAGCATGTGGAGAGATGTTATTGGCTTTTTAATGCTGGACACAGAAAAGAAGAGGATAAGAAGTTACTTAATTTTCTG
>NW_027123379.1:0-1355 GCF_001457755.1 Trypanosoma equiperdum | reverse complement strand
AAGAAGCGGTGTGTGAAAGGATTGTTTTGAGGGGAGGGATAATTTGGTGTGATTATGAGGAGAGATTCCTTTGCATTTCAACAAATGTGGAGTTTGGAGATGCACCATTTAGTCATTTTCCTGGCCAGCCAATTACATGGTAGGAGAGAGAAAATTGATTGTTAAAAATATTTTTTTGCATGAAAAGGTGGAAAGGGGGAATTTAGTACGAAGGATTTGGGAGATATTCAAACCTATGCGGTATATGGGAGGATTGTAGATTTTGGATATGAAAATATTTGTGGTGGTGCATTTAAAGAAAAATCTTTTGCTTAACAGCAGAAAGTCGTGAATAAAATGACCGTGTGCAATTCAAAGTAAACTCACAGATGCTCAACTGTAGGTGGAAGTTATCGCAGCGCAATAACGCTCATCCGACGGCAGCAAATGTCAACTTCAAAAGCTTAGTGTTGTCTCGTTTTTTCTTGCTTTACGTAGTTTGCAAATAAGAAAGAAAAAAAGAAAGGTATGGGCCAAATAATGGCAGCGGTGCTAATTTTAACACATATCGTAACACTGCAGCTGGCCTTCGGAGAAGTCCAGGCAGGCGACCACAAGCGCGTTTTCTCGGCATTATGTACACTTGTAAATCTAGGCAACATCAACCCCAAGCTGGAAGCACTAGACTTGAGCGGCGAAACAACCTATGACAAACTTCTCAAGCTAAACCTCACATTGAGCGATACTGAGTGAGTAAATCAATTCGAAAAAGACAAAACCACACAAAAACGGCCGACACAACCGCCTCCAGACAAGCAGTCGGATAAGACGTAGCAAAAAAACTGGCAAAAGTGGCTTAAGGCGGCCGAAAGGATCAATGATAAAACCAAGAAGAAGGAGGTTCTTACGGCATAAAACATGACAACAGAGTCACTAGCAGTAAAGCAGGCGGTAAAAGTCAAGTTTCTAGGAGTGCTAGCAAGGCTAAAGCCTGCCATAGAGGAACTAGAACAACTGAAAGCAAAAAGCGAAACCCACAGGCCAGAAGAAATCTCCAAAACACTAAACGAGGCAATTCTAGGGAGAGAAAAGCCACCCGTGCCGTTGTTAACCGCAGCAGGGTACACAGGAGGCGTCAATACATCTACAAACTGAAAACGACTGCAAAGCCTGCGGCAATACACACAAAGCGAAAACGGTAGCTGCAACCTTAGTTTGCTTGTGCGGCAAAGCAAACAACAAGGGCCTATCTCACGTCCGCGCGGACAACCAGGCCGAAACCTACTCGGACCTCGGTGAAGCATACAACAAGGGAGCAGAAGCCTACACCGATATAATACAATTATTTTTTTTAAATTTTCTTCGTGCCTTCGTGG
>NW_027123967.1:11358-14482 GCF_001457755.1 Trypanosoma equiperdum | reverse complement strand
CAAAACTTTACTAATTTGGAGTGTGATTGAGGAAGAAGCTTGTGGGTGGATATTTGTTTTGAGAAGAGAGGAGTGATTTGGTAAATTATGAGTAGACTTTTTTTTCGCGTAGTGGAGAATTTTCGAGAGAATTCATTCAATCATTTTCCTGAATAACCAATTGCATGGGAAGAGAGGGCAAAACTGACTGTGAAAAATCTTTTTTGGTACAAAGAGTTGGAAAGAAAGCAGTTGAGCACTAGGGTTTTGGAGAAAATTCAAACTTATGCAATATATGGAAATAGATTGGATTTCGAATATGGGAATATTTGTGGTTACGCGTTAAAAATGGGGAATTTATTTAAAGAAAACAAGCTGTGAGTTGATGCCAGACGCAGAAGGGTAGCATACGTAACCATGAGCAGTAGTCTTTCCTCTATTTTTCTGCTGTGTATGGACGCGGATGCCACTATTCTTCTCGGTGGATTGTATAAATCCATCACTATCAAACAGCATCACTAACTATGTTTCTTAGCACCACTAGTTGTGTTTTAGAGGACTCTTAAAATGACAGAGCGCTGTAAACATTTGCTTTTTGCGGAATATTAGCGTTGTTGATAATTAACTGCGAACTTTTAGAAGGCGCTGTTGAAAAAACTCTAACGGAGCGTATTTTTCAGTTCTATGCACCTTCGTTAACATGTTTACCGGGAAACTAGATGAACCAGCAGCAGTTGGCGCAATATACAGCCTAGCGGCAGAGATAGACGCACTAAATCTTTCCACAGCACCTGCAGAGCTGAGAGACAAAGCGAAAGAGTCTAAAACGTGGGAAACATTGGACAAGGGTGAGAAGCCCACCGACCAAGGTGAACAGAAAGTGTGGAAGGAATACTATAACTTCTGGGCGGCCTCAAAAAAACAGATTAAGAAGAAGCGGGTTGACTACGACGCCTGCGCTGCAACGAAGCTGCCACCGCACGCCCAAGCAAAGCTACTGGTGCTGGTAGAGATCGTGTACACATGCACAAAAGACGCCAGCCTCGGCACGTACAGCCAACAGCAACCGGTTCTTCAAAAGGAATCAAATCAGGCCCTCTACGGCCAAGACAGCGGGGACGGAGAAAACAGTGCAGAAGTGCCAGCCAACAGAAAAACGGAATGCGGCTCAAACACCGCTGGCGGAAAGAAAGCCGGCCAAAGTCTAAGATTAGACATGGCATGCCTGTGCGCACACAGCGCGGCAACAGCTGTAACTCAGGCGTGCTGCGCGGACTGCGACACATCAGGCGAAAGTGAATGGAACACTGCAGCGTTAGAAAAAGCAAAATTCGAACACATCAAGCCGCTTTGCCGCCACTACGAACCGGAGATGCGGCTGTCAACGCGCAACCTAAACAGGGCGACAGCATCCTTGCTAACCAAAATTGGCGGCATACAGGGGTCAACAGCGAAGATGAAATACGTACTTGGCGCCCTCAACGGCACCTGCGGTGAGAGATGCACCGGTAAATCCGACGCTAACGCCGGCTTGTGCGTTATATACAAAGAGATCACAGCTGGCAAGTGTAAAGCACCGGATATCAACTGGCTACAAGCGGCAAAACGCGCCGCTCAAGCAGCTGACGCTGTAAAAACAGCCGAACAGCGGCTGGATCAAATCAGGGCAGTCTTATCCATTTTAAACGTCAGTGCCGGACTACTAAACCTAGAACAAACAGTGAACGCAGCTTTAAAAGCGCCGCCTACAACACAAAGAACTACGACTGACTGCACAAGCCACAAAACAAACACGACCTGCTCAGCAGACAAAAACTGCAAATGGACAAGCACTGATAAAAGTGATGGAGACTTTTGCAAACCTAAAACAGGAACAGAAAACACAGCAGTAGGAATAGGAGAGGGAGCAGGGGGAGAAGCTACAACATCAGAAAAATGCAAAAGAAAAAATTGGGAGATGCCTGCAAGAAGGCTCCTGAACGCAAATGGGATGAAAAAGAATGCAAAGATTCCAGTTTTCTTGTAAATCAGAAATTGACTCTCAGTATGGCTGCTACTTTTGTGAGTGTGGTAACATATTCGTATTTTAGGGATTCTCTATTTTACTACTCCGACATACTTTAAAACTGCTGTAAAACCTTTACGAAATGTGAAAATATTGAAAACTAGAAAACATGAAATTTTTGCATAAAAGCGGCCTACAGGTGTAAACTAGTAGAGTTTTATGGTATGAAAACTGAGTGCTATTCTAATTATTTTATTATGTTTATTTTTGGATTTTTACTTAGAGCAATTTATGGCTGTAACAATAGTAAAGATAGTAATTATAATAATAGAAAAGTGCTGCGAACAAAAATATACTACCACTACTGGTAGTGTCGTGCCGGAGAATAAATTCGAAGGAAGGATAGAAGCACTTAAAATAGTGATAAAGGTGTTGCGCAAGTAACTGAGTGAGTGAGTGGGTGGAATAGTAAGCGAGATGAAGATGGAGTGGAAGAGAAATATTACTGAAGGAAAAAGCAGAAAGAGATAGGAATGGGGTAGATATAATATGCGTATGCTCAGGCGCAAACTTGAAGAGGGGTGTGGCCATATATGAGGATATTATGGCCGAGGATATAAGCTGGAGACAGAGTTCAATGTACAGGCAAAATGGGCTGGCTACGTTACATGCAGAAGCAGTGATAAAGGATGAAAAAGAATCAACTAAAACACGGAATAAAAGGACAGAATATGCCACAGCATGACACAGAAAGAAAATATGCAAGAGAATATACTGCTGCAAAGCTCTATAAGAAAATGATAGACATAACAATAAAAATGGCACATATAGTATTTATTAATCTGGTGGTAGATTATAACGTCTAACTCTAAATTGGAAGTAAAGAGAAGCAGAAGCATTCGGAAAAGTTTGTGTAAGTGTAAGGTAATGTCAAATTATTCCTCACATTAGGTATAATAATAAAGGCCAAAATTTGTGTGAAACAATATAATATTTTGTGAATGAGTGTTTTCAAACCACGCGTCACAATACTTTATCGTGGAAAGGAGAATAATAAAATCACTAAATATGTTTAAAATATCTTATGTATAACGCTATAGGGCGCGTTTATAAGGAAAAAGAATAAACAGTAACACTTTA
>NW_027123967.1:11060-11348 GCF_001457755.1 Trypanosoma equiperdum | reverse complement strand
ATCTTATGTATAACGCTATAGGGCGCGTTTATTAGGATAAAGAATAAACAGTAACACTTTAACAGCCCCATATTGGTATACTTGCCAGACATTAACAACTCTCACGGAAAGGCTAACTCGCAACAAAATACGCACTGAAATGGCATTGTCAAAGTAAAATCACAAACTGCAAAGCAAATTGGCGCAAATAAAAGCGCAACTGCAAAAGTAGTTGAAATAGACAAACAATAAAACAGGATAATAGTATAAATTATCAAGACTATGCGTAAGCAAAAAGTGTCTGCGTTT
>NW_027123967.1:10526-11050 GCF_001457755.1 Trypanosoma equiperdum | reverse complement strand
AGTCCCATATTGGTATACATGCCAGACATTAACAACTTTCACAGAAAAGCTAACTCGCATCAAAATACACAATGAAATGGCATTAATGAAGTAAAATCACAAATTTCAAAGCAAATTAGTGCAAATAAAACTGACACTGCCAAGAAATAGTTGAAAAAGGCAAACAATAAAACAGGATAGCAGTAAAATTCTCAAGATTATGTGTAAGGAAGAAGTGTCTGTGTTATATAGTCGTCGCATATGCTTCCACAAAGCATGCATTTGAACGCATTACAGAAGAACACCGACTACAAATAATATATTCTTTAGATATAAATATATAACGGTAAAGATTGGAATTAACAGTCGATATTATTTTTCTTAATTGAACTACTTTTACTCACCATGGCAAATGCAGCAAGCTGTGTACACCTTTCTAACATTTATTTTTTCTTTCAAATCAACCACTAACCAAGCTGCAATATCACTTAATCATTTACCACATATGCGCACGGCCCTTGAAATATGTTTGCTACAGGGATTTG
>NW_027123967.1:9174-10516 GCF_001457755.1 Trypanosoma equiperdum | reverse complement strand
GCGTGTTCATTTGCCATGTGGTAAAAAGAAGGGAAATAAAACACCCAAAGTAGCGGATACAGCATACCAACAGGGCAAGGCTAACCTCCTTTAAAAACTTCCATTTTCACATCTCTACAGTCAAACACATCATTTATCTAGTAAATAAAAGGAGCAAGCCACGATGCGCCACGGAGCAGACCAACAGCTGATAGTATTTCTTGTATCTTTAATTGTCACTAAGTCGGAAACCGCGTCGAAAGACCCGATCACGGAGGAAGCATGGACAGCAGCCTGTGCAGTAGCAGAAGACTTAGAAAAAATACAGCAAAGAGCAGCGCAAATGCTAAAAAACAAAATCACCGGGACGGACAACTATCTAATACAAGCCTACAAGACAAAAATATACATTGAAGTGAAAAAGTCAGGAAAGTTCCGCAAGATCGATGACGCTCTCATCGACTATTACATACGCCAAGCACACGAAAGTTTGCAGGCAGCGACGGGAACAGCACTGACGAAAGCTGCCACGGCAATAGCTAACGCCGCAAGATTTCAGGGAGCAATCCAAGAATTCATCAGTCTAGCAAACGCAGCGGCAGCTGACGCCACCCATGCGTGCCTACTAGACACAACCGGACTGCGGACAACAAACGGCGGCTCAGCCAAGCAGATGACAGAGCCAGGCTGCGCGATAGAAAAGCTCTCGGTGACGCCAAGCAACGTCGCGACAGAAAACTTAGACCAGGCCGGCATAAAACACACCGACCTACGGGGAACCGGCGACGCCACGCAAACATCCGGCTCAGCAGCGTGTGTCCTGACAATGGACAGATCGTCAACCAGACTAGTACACCCGGAAACCGGCACGGCAGTAGGAGCGGACGTAATCTGCGCCGGCGGCCTGTTCAAGCTGGGCACAACTTTCAACACCAACAACGCCCAAACAGCAGCAACGACAGGCGCAAACCACAAAGCGATGAAAGCCGGACACGATGCATACCTCGAGACTCAGGAACTAGGAACCGACTTTGAATTCAAAGCACCGGCAAGACTCGCCGAGGACACCCTCTTCAAAGCGGAATACAGAAAAACAGTGCTGGGAGACACGAAACTAGGCAACAGCAACCCAGGAGATATAAAAACGGCTGTAAACACTGCATTCGGCACCGACATGGAAAAAGAGTACCAGAATTTCCCGAACACCAAGGTAATCGATCTGACGGGGCAGCAGACCGAGGGTAAAGATCTGAGCAGCATCACCGATTTAGATGAACTGGAAAAGGTACTCAGACACTATCAAGAGGCTCAGCTTGCGAGCCTAAATAAAGAAGTATCAGAACTAAAGGAGCAGCTGAAAAAC
>NW_027123967.1:4189-9098 GCF_001457755.1 Trypanosoma equiperdum | reverse complement strand
GAAAAAGTGCACCTTGACAAAAGAAGCCGCAGAAAAAGCAGCAAAAGAAGCAGAAACAGGAAAAGATGGGAAGAAAACAAACACCACAGGAAGCGATTCTTTTGTCATTAACAAGGCCCCTCTTTTGCTTGCATTTTTGCTTTTTTAAATTTTTTCCCCTCAATTTTAAAAGAAAATTTTGCTACTTGAAAACTTTCTGATATATTTTAACACGCAAGTTACCCGGAAAAATTGAACTGTGTTTTGTAAGTTGTAAAAAATTGTGATTCTGTAAAAAAATTTGTTTTTCTGGCAAATAAAATCTTTTTTTCCTTCTTTTTCCCATTTTTTTGTGGAAGTGGGGGGGGGGTAGCCGGTTTAGACTTAGGGTTAGGGTTAGGGTTTTTTAGTTTTGGGAGTATTTTTTAATTCTCTTTTTATAATTTTTATTTTTTTAATAAATCTCTATTTTCTTAATTGTAAGTGATGTAGCGGATTTTTTACGTCACTCCTAACCATTTTTCTACAATAAGATAACTTTTATTCATATTTTGCACCTGCAGAGCTGACAGGAGTTGTTACTTTCTTTTTCTTTCCTGAATTTCAGCGCTGCGTTTTGCGCTTCGCGCGGCCTTTAAAATTTTGAAAAAAAACGTTGGCGCGTGGCCTATGGTGCTGTGAGCCGCTTTTTTTTTTACGCTGTAACGGGGACTTTTGCTGCGCGAAACGACTTCCTTTTAAAGAGACGCTTACAAACAAAGCTTAATATTTGGAAGTGGAACAATATGGAATTCGGAAGATAAAGCCAGCCGGCATAACAGCCTGTACCGGTCGTGTCACGCCACAACAACCTAGGTAAAACAAACGAAGCCCGCGACCAGTTAACTTGTGCGTCATCAGGCCAATGCGTGCACATCGCCATGCAGCAACAGATCAGGCAGCAGATGTAAAGCACCTTAATGCAGGGCTCGATAATCACCACGTGCAAAAATCCACCGGAAAAACCAAGCAACAAGTCAACAGTAGAGGAAAAGAATAAATGGAAAACTCCAGCAAACAAAACAGCAGAAGGGTGTGCGGCTATTGACTATTACTATGATGAAACTAACAAAGAATACAAGACAAAATCAGGAAGAAAAAACACATCAACAGGAACAGGAAAGACAAGTACCGGATTAGACTGCAGTAAACACCAAACACAGAGAGCCTGTGAAGCGGAAAACAAGGATGTAAAACCTGGTCAGAAAGCAGTATCTGGATGTATTGAGGATAAGTGCAAAGATTTATTTTTTCTCGTCAGTAAGAATTTTGCTCTGATGGCTGCTTCTTTTGTGAGCTTGGTACTATTCAAGGATTTTGAATTTTTAAATTTGTTATTTTGAGAGAATTTGATATATTTCAACACCTCTTGATGATAATGTGCAAATTTTAAAAACACAAAATTATAAAATTATGGTTTCAAATTGGTCCATGGTTGTATCGTACTAATGTTATAAGAATATTAAAAGATTTATAGTGTAATTTGCTTTATTTTTCTTATTTTATGAACGTTAGTTAGGGTTATAATAGTGAGAGTAAGGAGAAAGATAAAAGTAAGTTGTTAGTGTGTATATACTAATAATATACTAAGAGCAGTAATAATTATAATTATAATAATCATAATTGTGGGTGCTGTGAGTGTATGATAATGATATAAGTGGTGAAGACTAATTGGATGCTCCAAATAATAGCATTTGAAGCGATAGCAAGGGTGTAATGGAGTAAGTGGGAAAAGTAGTGTGAGAGTGAGTGCTTGGGAGAGATAGAGAACAATAGGAATATTATGAAAGACAAAGGTGCATAATTTTTTTAAAAATGGAAATGAAAGATACGTAGCTTACAATAAATACAAAACAGTATTCGTCTTTATACACAAGATGATGATGGGGAAACAATGTAAAAGAAACAGAATCCAGTGCAATGGCCAACTAGGGTACCCCATCGGACGCCGCGCACATACCACAGAAATTTGTAATGTATCAGTATTAGTAGGAGAAGATTGTGGCCAACATGTCACTGAAGATCTACAGATTTAGCAACACAAATTGTGATAACAACAATAGTAACATTAGTTTATAAAGACACGATGATGGGACTTTCATGACAAAACAGGGTAGTTGGATAACTATAACAGGAAATTGGAAATTTTCACAGAACATTTAAAATAATCAGTACAACTAGCTACTTCCATTCATATAACTATGCATAGAGGTAAATTTGAAGATTGTTAAACAGCAGTGGAATTCCTCTAGCATCTACTGAACCAGATGATTCTAAAACTGATTCTAAAACAATTAGTTAGAGATGTATGATTAAAGAGGTGTTTCAGACACTGATAATACGTCATTTAACAACGAAATAATAACAATATTAATGTATTGTTATGTAAAACCAGTAGTGACTCAACATATTTTTTCTTTTATTTGTTATGATTTTCTTATAATATTCTCAAATTTTGTAAGTAAATTAAGTCATTAAATTTGTTGTTTTGGAAAATTTACTATTACCATTTATATTACATTTAGTGTGTCACAGTGCAATAGCTCTTCCGGAAAAATAGGAAAATATAGAATAAGGTCAACATGGGAAGCCCAGAGCTTTTGTATTTGTATTTCAAAATCATACAACTCAAGGGTAGTGTAGGCTCCTATTAAAATTATTTTAATTGTTATGAAAGGTTTGTATATCCATGTCAAAATGCCTATATTGGTTGTGGAATATTTATAGAGGCATAATGCAAGCGATGAGATGTTGTAATAACTAATTATGTGTATGATTTTATTGTCTCTAATGGAGATAAGCTTGAGAATATAGTAGAATATTTTATGCAACATAGTGCAGCTAATGAAGATAAGTTTAGTGAGGAGAGTATTGGAGAAGGAAAAAAATTTCCTATTATATTTGTGACAACTTCGGAATGTTATGCACCTCAGTTGGATGTGATTATGAATTCAGATCGCAAAGGAAACACATAGAGAGATATTGTTGGTTTGTTAATGTTGTGCACGGAAAAGAAGATGATAAAAAATTACCTCACTTACTAGAAACACACCCTAGTGAAAAACCCTATCTTCGTAGTGGTGGTATGATAGACAGAGTTTGGGCATTTAAGAAATTTGAATATGCTTTTGTAGAGTCATTAAAGGGAAGTGGGGAGTGGTGGTCAGAGCAGAGTATTTGCAAACCGTTGTTAATATGGAGTGTCACACAGGAAGAAGCTGTTGGTAATAGATTTGTGTTGAAGAGAGGAATGATTGGATTGGATTATGAAGACAGATTCTTTTCTATTCCACATAGTGGAGAAGTTGAAGATGTCCAGTTCATTCATTTTCCTGGGCAGCCTATTGCGTGGGAAGAGAAAGCGAAATTAATTGTGAATAATCTTACTTGGTATAAAGAGTTAGAAGAAAGGGATTTAGTACAAGAGGTTTTTAGTGAATGCAAAACTTAGGCGATAAGTGAGAAAATTGTATTTTAAATATGGGTATATTTGCTATGAAAGTTTTAACAACAGGGGTTTGTTTAAGGCTGAGAAGTTGAAAAAAACACAGCACAAAAAGTCGAACACACAAGTCGAACATAAGAAGTCGCGAGCTTACATTCTGCTGTCAGAGGCAGAAACGCTACAAACTCCAACTCTGGCATGATACCATAAACACTATTTTGTCAATGTAAACTACACCAGAACAATAGCACCGCGAAAAAGCAACAGAATGGTAAGCGAAAAGATGTTTCTATCACTCTTAGCAGCAGTAGCAGTGTTAAACGTCCTACACAGGACAGACGGCTTCAACGCAGGTGACAACACGAATCTTTTTCTAGATCTTTGCGCACTAATCGCGCTACCAACACGCACGCTACCGGAACTACCAGACACAAACACAGCAGAGACGGACTTTCGGCAGATAGTGACACTGAACGCCTCAATTAGTGGTGACGAATGGCGCAAGAAATTTGCAAAATCAGGTGAAACCAAAAGAACGGCCCCAATACAAAGCAGAAGGAGGAAGAGCCGACAAAGTGCACCAAACACGCTGGGGACAATGGAGTGCAGCAGAAGATGCCCTTGAGCATGAAAAATGGAGTAAATCGACGGTGAAGGCCGCCCGTCTATACAAAGGAGGGGATACAGAAAGAGAGGAGGCGCTAGGGATGTTGCAAGCGATTACCGAGACCGCAGCCGCACAGATAAATCAACTAGAGGAAGACACCGAAGTTTTCTCGACCATAAAGGCCGCCGCAAATAAAGCAAAACTGACACTTGCAGCATTCGGCCAGAACGTCAACGAGTATACAAAAATAATGGACGAAAACATGGGTGCAAACAACGGCGGCGCCAGCCGCTGGCAAGCATTGAGCGGCGCGACGATGCCGACCACAGGAAAAGTTCAAACAATTGCGGCCATGCTGTATTGCGTCTGTGCAGCATAGAGCGACGACGGTGGCGTAAATCTCAAGGTCTGCACGAACGAGCAGGCAGCTGCGACAGCAGCCAAGGACGCCCTCACACGTTCAGCAACCGATCTCAAGGACATCATATCCAAGTGTTCACCCTCAAGCAAAGAGGATGTGACGGCTGAAGAAATCTTAAGCACAGTAGCCACTTTCATAGCAACGGCTAAATCCAAGACAAACTATATTTATTTTGGTAAAATTCAGCACACAGGATGCACGGGAGAATTGAGTTCGGGAATATGTCTTGTCTACAAAACAAGCACACGAAACGACGCCAAAGATCTGTACAATGCGCCATGGCGCACGAATCATTTGGCTGCAGCTGACATGCTACAAAAGCAAAGGGCCGCAGAAACAGACAAAAGAGGGTTGACGACAAACATGGCCGATATGAAAAAACAAGCTTTCAACATAAGGCCGCAACTGGAACTGCGGA
>NW_027123967.1:2027-4179 GCF_001457755.1 Trypanosoma equiperdum | reverse complement strand
CAACGGTGGCCCTAATGGCTACTGCACCTAAATGTCCAACCCAAAGCGGCGCCCAAACCCTCCAAGCAAAAGGACAATGCGAAACGATAAACAAGGCAGCACAATGGAGGAAAAAGCAGCCAAGCTGTAAATGGAATGGCAAAAATGACGATGATAAAGAACACTGCAAATTGAATGAGACACATGTAGCACAACAAGCACCAACACAAGCAGGGGGATGAGGAAATGGAGAGATAAAAACAACAGAAAAGTGTACCAAACACAATGAAAAAGAGGATTGCGAAGCGGAAAACAAGAATGTCAAACCAAGTGAGAAATCTGTTTGTGGTTGGATCGAAAACACTTGCAAAGATTCCAGTTTTCTCCTAAGTAAACAATTTGCTCTTATTGTTTCTGCTTTTGTGGCCCTCATCTTTTTAAACCCCCTCTTTTTCCTTTCTTAAATTTGATATATTTTAACACTTTTTGATGAAAAAGTGAAATTTTTAAAAACTTGAAAATATGACCTTTAGTGTCAGAGTGGTCTGTGGGTGCACAGTGCCAGGATGATAGGGTGTGTAAGGTTGAGCAGAATTCTCATTTTTTATTATGTGTATTTTATGGATGTTAGTAATTGTTGTAATAGTAATAATAGTGATAATGATAGAAGTGGGTAAGTAAAATAATAATTATTATATTTATTGGAGAGAATTGTGAGTGTGTGTATACGAATATTATAATAAAAGTGTGTCGAAGACATGTAAACAGACAAGCTAAAACTTCTGAAAACAGTCGAACCACCGTAAGGCGGTATGTGACTGATAATTATGGGGCAGAGAAGGGAGAACACAAGAAATATAATTGAAGGAAAAACAGAAAGAAAAAGGAGGTGGCATATTTACGGCTTAACGCAAGAATTACTACTGGTATAAGCATATGCAAAGAGATGATGGAATGAACAATGACAAGAAACGCAGTCCAGTACATGGGACAAGCGGGACCTCTAAGTCATTCAGAAAAGCAGCAATAAGACCACGGAAAATGGAGGAAGAAAAATAACGAATGAAATGAAAGGATGCGGCCAAACGCAGCACGAAAAAAAGAGATACAGAGGGATATTGTGTACCACATTTCACTTACTAATAAATAGATGCTTTTTCTAAGATAGTGGCGACTGTAGTTTTTGACGTGGTGGTGGACTCAACTATCAAGTTCTGAATAGTAAGAAACACAAACTTGACCAGAGGGAAGGAATTGGGTATGTGTGAGGCAATATTGAAGTCTTTTCCCCATAAGGTAAAGTAATAATTGTTGAAATTTGTTGTATACATTATAAATGTATCTGAAAAAGAATTTTAAAACAAGGACTAGTACCAGTGGATTCGTGTGAACAGCAAAGGCCAGCAACAACATGTGGACTGGGTAAAATGAAAGTAAGTGACTGCGTATAAGACAGAGGGTACGGGGAGTATTAGTAGATCGTTATTGTGAAGGAAATGTAATGAAATAAAGAGAAAATGGAAAAGTTGCAGTTTCAAACGCGACAACAACAATGGTCAGCTTACTCGGACATATAGCACGGCCCAGCTCAGTGAGCAACAGGATTCGTTGTGCAGACGAAATGAGCTTCCCACGTTTTCCATTGTGATAGAAATAGTAGATGCTCGAGGTTTAAATAAAATATGGAATGACGAGACAGAAAGTTAAGCAGGCTGGAACACAGAATTCACCTGACGAAACTCACAACTTTCGTATAATACTGTGGCTGTCTTCAGAATTACATAAACCTAGGAAGAGGTAGCTGAAAATAGAGCAGCTGATGATTATTGAAATATTTGTAACAACACACGCAACAAACACCAGATTCAGAAAAGCCAGAGTTAAACGGAAGAAAGCACAGAAATAACTAACGCAATGCAAGAATAAAAGAGATATTAAACACATGATTGTGAACAAACGCCACAAGTAGAGGATTCTACACTCAGGGAAGTTGTTAAAGTTAATAGATACAATCAATATGACCTATAATAGTGCAGTTAAATTCAGCTTAGCAGTCAGAAACCACAGAGCTGCAGCCATTTCTCAACAACATTTTAAAGACCGTTAAGTCTTTTTATATCTTTATGTGTCACAGAGAGCGACAATTATAAATGGCAATGGTACTGACAAATGC
>NW_027123967.1:0-2017 GCF_001457755.1 Trypanosoma equiperdum | reverse complement strand
TAGATAACATTTTCCAACTTTTCTGTTTCGGACAACAGTAGAAACTGCCAAACCAACATAACCTATGTAACGGAAGTAAATGGCAGACAACCTAGCAGCAGACAAGTAGCAACGTTAGAAACCACTTTATCGACAAGGTTAGTGGCAAAATAAGATCTATTTGTGGTGGAAAAAACGATACCCGTAAGCAACGCACCAAAAAAAAAAAACAAAGAAAACCACACATAAAAGGGAGAAAAGTCACTGTACAGATAGTAACTGAACTGGTGGAGAAGGACTAAATGGTAGCAAACCACTAATTTAAACTAGCGCTAGAATTTCCAAAAGCACCGTATACCCAAATTACGATTTGTTTAACCAAGAACATCGGACTTACCACAAACTGCAAAAAACACAGTCCAGCTCCAAGTAATCCAAATATATTATGAATAACAGCGGTATTTAAGTGATTTCTAGTACTTGGTAGCTAATATGCAAGTGGAAACCACTGACAATTTATAAAATTCAAGCAAAGATAGTTTGTAAAATTGTAAGTGGCGCTGTGAGAACGACACAACTGTAAATGATAAAAGACTGTTGAACAGAAACCACACTGGTGCTGCCCAAACCAGCATAAGGTAGTTGTGGGGTAGTCTATGCATACAGCCGTCAAGAAACAGAAACAAGTCAGAAAATAAAGCAGAAAATCAGCAATTACAAGAGACCTTATAAAATATTATTAGTCATTCAATTGCATCCCAAGTTGCGGTAGCGATCCGACAAGATGCTAAGTGCCAAAGCTGAATAACAGCAAATTTCATATGCCAAAAAAACCTAGTTAATGCTTTTGGAATAGACATGAATTATCCCATATCACTAGGTGGTGCCGTAAAATAAGCTTTAAAATGACCCCGCTGTCAAGCGCTAACAGAAGACTAACAGTGGCCGGCGGCACAAAAAATCCCATATGTATCACACCTGCGACTCTTGTTTTTATATAATAATACACGGTCAACTTCAGAAACACAATGTGGATTCAAGGGTGCACGATTATCACGCTTTTAAGCGCGCTGAACGTCGCGGTGCAAGCATAAGACCCGGTATCAGCGAAGGTAGTCAGCCTCTGCGACGAGGAAGCATACCTTACGCACTTCGATACTTACATTTCCCAAGACTGACCAACGCAATTAGCGAAACCCAGAAACTGAGGAACAAGCAAAGGTTGTGGGCGCTACCGGCTGCGATGTCTGATGATATAAATAACGGCTGCAGCTTCGGAGCTTTAGCAGAACTGGCGCTTATGAAGGCAGCCGAAACGGAAGAACAAATGCAAGACCTCGCAAAAAAAAAACGCTCGACGCAACAAGACAAATAAACAAACAAATAGGCAAAGTCAGTTACGCACGAAGATTAGAGAGGCTAGCCTGTGACGGCACCGGAACCAAGCACAATTTGCCGGACGCAAACACGCTAAACCTTCGGTTCGTGCTAACGACGAGCGAACCGACAAGCTGCGAAGGCCTAAAAGACCCGACGAAGATAGGCGTCCCGAAAAGCAGCCAAGCACCGACCTATGAGGCAGCAACTGCAGTCAAAGTTACACCAGAGGACAAGCTACTTAGTTTCGTCGACAAGGTAAAAGTTACGCTAAGCGGGCTAGCAACGTGCAGTCAAACCGCTGCCACATTAGCCAGCTACCAGACGGCAGCAGGCTCTTGCAGCCACGACAGCGGGGGTACGACGACTGCAACGATAGAAAAGGCGAGAACAGCCTACAGCACAGACGCCGACAGCATTTATGAGGATGCAAGCGCACGGGCCTGCAAACAACCAGCGCAAGCAGACAACCCGACACCTGCGGAACAGCTGACACTAGCGGTCTGTACGGCTCTAAGTCAGCAACAGCAGCCCAAAGAAGCTCTGGAAAACCTAGACGGCAATGCACTCCAAGCCGAACCGGGCTTAGTAAACTACATCGGCGAGTGTGTGCCTGAGTTCCATAACACCGCCGATGTGTCTTCAGAGCAGACACAAAAGC
>NW_027123680.1:13907-14041 GCF_001457755.1 Trypanosoma equiperdum | reverse complement strand
AGTCCAGCACGGCTTCAGCCATGGTTGCATAACTGTATGCCCAACGCTCTTGTCGTTTTTTTCAACACTCTTTTTATTGTTATAATTATAGTCATAATTGTTATTGTTGTTGTTTTTTCTGTTTTTGTTTAATG
>NW_027123680.1:13542-13891 GCF_001457755.1 Trypanosoma equiperdum | reverse complement strand
TTTTTTTTTTTCGGGAGGGGTGGGGAGTTGGGGATGTTGTGCCCCCTCCACCTTTTCTCATTGGTCCAACCTGTTGTGATCTTTTTCTTTTTTGCAACCCAATAACCTCTCCATATTATTATTTTTTCATTTTCTTGCATGTGTCTCCACATCGACCCTCTTTTGTACATTTTGAAGTGTTACCGGGGGCCCTTGTGAGTTTTTTTTTTACTCGTTTCCCCCTCTTTCCACTTCAAGCAATATTGTGCTGTAGGGGGAAACAGGGGAAAGTGAGGGCACCAAATAAAAGGAACAACTCGGTACACCTCAGTCAGCGTTGAACAAGAACAAGAACAACAACAACAACAAC
>NW_027123680.1:3759-13532 GCF_001457755.1 Trypanosoma equiperdum | reverse complement strand
AAAAAAAAAGAATTGTTAGGTCATACTCACAGAGGTGATTGGAAGGTCACTTAGTTTTACGATTATCATTGCTTACTCACACATTTGTATGGGTGATCACGAGTCCTAAAAAGAAACAAACAAGAAAAGAAAGAGAAGGTGTGACTCTTTGTGATCATACATAAATAGTTTTGAACCTATCATGCGGCGCTTTACACTTATAACGAGATATTTTCCTCTTTTTCATCCATCTGCAGGATGTTTCCAATCAACGGAGAAAAAGGAGCAGGGAAACGAGCGGCATCGCAAGTGGTCGTGTGATTCTCCACTTGACGAAACTTGTGCTGAAGAACTGGAGAAGGATGCATCACAGCGTGGTTTCATGCGGCGTGATTCGGCTAACTCAAAAGTGTATATGGAAGAAACCCTACCGAAACCAGAGCGCATTAGTGGAGGTGTCGCTGTAATGAATTTACCTCCTATGGAAAAGGAACGGACAGAATTCGACGTGTATCAGCGGTCAACGCGTGATTACACATCACAAGTTACGCCGTATGGCACGGTGGGTGTTGGTCTTGGCGCTGGTTTTGGTGCTCGTGAAGATAAACGACTTGGTTTCCTCCGACCCCGTAAACTACAACCTTTCGGTGGGGAAAGTAGCATCGTGCCGAAGTATGATGAGAATGGCATGCCCATTGACGAGTCGCTCACGCGAGAACAGCTGATTAAGAAGCGGCTTGCTTACATGAAGAGTTTTGAGGGCACGACGATGAGTCATCGGGAGCATTTTTTGTTAGTCGACTTAGATTTTGAGAAGGATGCGATGATATTTGGTACGACGCGGGAGGAGTTTGAGAGGAACGTAACGAGGTTAAAACAAGTAATTAGCGAATACAGTAGGTGGGAGCGTACGGACAACTTTTACCTTTACAGCACTATCGTACTTAAGATACTTACGGCTTGGGTGCTTTTGGAATGCATACAACAATACTACGAACTCCAGTTGTTTTCCATCCACTATGATGATTTTGTCGAGGCGACGGAGGAGACACTTAACTCCCTAGCGTACGATCTTGAACGGGATATGAAGCGCGCACGGGAGGAGCTGATAGCCAATCCACCCGATTTTCGACCCGTGGTGGAGGCCATCCGCCGGGAAAAGCGACGACTGCTTGATGAAGATGCGAAACGCGTAACGAAGGAAACACCAGTCGTCGACAGTAGTGGAAGTGAAGAAGCAAAGGAGAGGAATGCTACTGATGGAGTCTCCCTTGCATCACAGTTGGATGATATTATACCCGCATGTATTGGGGGTGATGGCTGTCCCAAACAACCTCTTGAGGGAACAGTGGTGCCGTTGGAAACCTCTGCATTAAACCGAGACTTCAGGGATGATGACGCTCTTCGGCCGCACCCAATGGATACGACACAAGAAAAACTGTATTTGGATTCTCTCCGGAGACGTGAAGCACAGAAGGAAATGCGACGCCTCCAGGATCAAGCAGTTGATGCGGGCCCTTCGGTAGGTGTGTTCGGTTCCTTCTGGCAGTGGGTTCGTGGGGGCGGTAACGTCATAATAACGCCTCTGCTGCAGGAAGATTTTACTCGTCTCTCCTACGCTGCCAGTCCGACAAGTATTGAAACACTGCGTTCGATTCGCCGTATCCTTCTCCCACGGAGCGAAGATCACATTCAGGTTGTACGGGAGGAAATGCTGGAGTACAAACGAGAGAAGGAGTTGAGATGCATCCATCACTCCTCGGATCAGGAATGAGGGATGTGATTCATTCTGGAGGTGAATGCACATTACGCTGTTAGCGTATATCTGTTTGTGTGATAAGGTGGCGAAGGCCCAAATAATATCGGTGGTGCTCCCTCCTCTCACACGCGTTTAAACTGATGAACGCGTGGACACTTATGAGGGTGAGATGTGGTTGGGGGAAGGTGGCATATTTGTGTATGATGAAAACGCACACTTACGTGTGCGTCTGTGTCTGTGTTTCTGTTTGTTTTTTAATTTTTTGAAGCTTTCCCACATGGGGGTTACCCTGTTTTAATAACTATAATTTTTCTTGTGCGTTCCCCCCCCCCCATCCCCATCCCCTTTGCCTCCCTCTTTCCTTAAGTTTCCTCTTCGCAACTACCGAAGCAGATAGGTCTTTGAAGTTAGAAAAGAGAAACAATAAGAGGTGTTTGCTTTGGTGAGAGAGTGGTCGTGCATGAGGGAGCCGAGTGGGGAGGCATTTAGGCAAATTTAGCACCTTAGTGTAGTAGAGCTTTTATCATTATCATTATTATTGTTATTAAAGGTTGCAATGAATCGCGACAAGGGTAAGTTCCCCCAATTACCCCCTGTTCTTGTGCAATGCAATGAACTTGAGTCATACTTGCGTACCCTTAATGATCAACTGGCTGAGCGTTTGGGATGCCTGTGGAGAAATGTGGCGGAGATGCAGGGGGTAGTGAGGACTCTTGACATACATGTGAAGCTGATTCGTACTTTCTTGCGTGAGCATGCAGTTCTTACTCTCAGTGATAAACTTTTTGAAGACGAACTTGTGTTCGATGGCGGTGACGCGGTTGATTCTTTTCTGCCAGAATTCTTACGAAAGAGGTTTAATGAGTCCGCCACCGAAACAGAACTGTCTCGGTCTTCCGTAACGGACGAGAGCGAACAAAGCAACGATATCAGAGAAAGATTCGGTCGCATCAACCGCATTTGCAAAGATCGCTTTATTCGCCAGAAGGAGAGGAACGAGGAGGAGCACCGTCTTCAAACGGAGAGGATGGATGCATGTAGGCGTGTTGAAGCAATGTGCCGCGCACTTGAAGCATCCCAAACAACTCATATGGACAAGCTGGAGCGTGTCAGCTACTGGCTGTATCCAATTCCCGAATATGAGAATTTTTATTCTGAAAACGCGAGTGGTGAAGGTGGTGATGAATTACTTCGAGATGTTAGGGGGCAAACCAAGGGGGCAAGGGTGGTGCAGGAGCTACACGAAACAATACGGAATGCACCGATTTTCCTTGAGTTCCGTAGGTTGTTGTTACGCGATGTCTCGGAGCGCTTGGCAGGAGCTCTTGACCAGCACTCC
The DNA here is from genome assembly GCF_001457755.1 of Trypanosoma equiperdum. Classification (NCBI taxonomy): domain Eukaryota; phylum Euglenozoa; class Kinetoplastea; order Trypanosomatida; family Trypanosomatidae; genus Trypanosoma; species Trypanosoma equiperdum. Next base: position 10,455 of record NW_027123680.1, on the reverse strand, counting down.
ATGGATATTGCCAACTCCAACATTGCAAGTGTATGTGATTGTGAAGGCTTCCGCAAAGGGAAGAGAAAAAATGCTGGAGCGGTAGGTTCTGTGGATGACGGAAGTATCTCCAACCCTCCGGATTCCGCATCATTGGCGGAGCAACGACTAAGGGTGCGTAACAACGGTTATATTCACATTAGTGAGGTCGAGGCTTTACTGAATGCCAGAGTGGAGGCTACACCCGTGTTAAACAAGGGTAACGACACCAATGCGAAATTAATAGAAAGGCGTCTACTGGAACGCATCGAAAACCTCGAGGAAAGAATGGCAATGTATGAAGCGGAACGTAAGGAATTCCGGAAGATTCTTTCCGCAGTCGTCGATGCGCATCGGAGCAGGCACGGAATCGGGATGTCTCTCCGTGAGGCTGTTCTTTCTTCACGTTCAACGAGGAAAGGAGAGCATCAGGATGGTCACAGTAACTTCACTCTGTATGAAATATCCGATCCCCGGCGGTTTGCAGCGAAAGGCACCCCACCGGGCTCAAAAACACAAGCTTCATCTTCTGGTCGAATAATTGGCTCGTCACCAAGTCCACGAGGAGACAAGAAAGCAATTGTAGAACCACTCAACCCGTTGGTGGTCTCGGGGGAAGCATCGTACCGTACGGTGGACACATCAACGGTTACGCGTGAGACATCAACGCAGGAGGACATCAACATGACAGCGAATCAAGCGGCGTACCTCTCTTATGTTATGGGTAAGAAAGGTTGCCGTGATGTCGAGAATCTCCCACCGTTACCTTACGACCGCAAAACGTTCAAATGAGCATTGGCTTATGCCTTTGCATATGTATTCGCATATCGGAGACTCTCATTTCGATGGACAGGCCTTTTCTTTGTTCCTTTTCCCTGTTTTTTTCTTTCTTCCTCCCTTTTTACGAGACATCGACCGCTGCGTGTAATGGTACTTCTTTTCCTGCATTCGCACGCGCACGTACGCAGGATTGATAGTGTACACGCTGGTGCGTGTAACTGTGTTGTGCGCATTCACGTGTAATATATATATATATATATATATATATATTACGGAGAGGACAAACGTGCATGTCCTCACTTCTTTTTGCATGTAAATTTATTATCCTTTTTTTTTCCATTCTGTTGCGTTTGTATGTTAGAGGTTATCTCTTGCTGCTTGGGTGTGCTCTACCGTGATATACCACCTAGTTCATGTGCTTCCCGATGGTGTTGTAACCCTCTTGACTTTCATTTTTCTTCTGAAGAGAATTTTAAAGGGTAATGTCGCTTTCATGTGGACCACGAACCCCCTATATGCCACGCATGGAAAGATTTTTTTTACTGCTGTTGACAGGACAGGCGCTGTTATGCCATTTTCATCAACCGGCTGCAGCAGTTGTTGGGTTACAAGAAGCTAACATGACACTCGAAGCCAGGGACTGGTCACAAGACAGTGCTGTATTAGATACCTCCGTGAAGGTGGTAACGTCTACCGTATGTGGATTAATAAATAGCACCGAAGAAATTTCCATTCCCAATGGCTGGTGCGTAGCTTTCCTCACTCCTATGGCGCCTGGTAAGTTGACACTTAACATACATGCAGAGACATCAAATGTGCGAGATTTCGTCACGGTGAGTGATACGTTTCGCTATTGGGTGGGTGATGATTCCAAAGACCTAATGGACCGCATCACGGAAGCTGTCAACAGGGAATTGGGAGTGCAGTATTCCACACTCAGTAAATTGAGCGGAGTTTACTCTTCTCCCTGTCGCAGTAGTAAGGTTAATGAGATGCTTCCTCTGTGCAACTCCACACGTAATTGTAAGACTGTTCTGTCATTTGAAGGACTGAAGAGCAATGTGACGGAGTTTCTGTGTGCCCGTGTGCCTAAACCTTGTGAAAAACACGTACAAACAGAGGAGGTGTGGGGTGGAAATGTAGAGATTATCATTGAGGGAGTGAAGAATAGCATGGAGATCGCGATTGACCTTGTAGCTGAAGTAAGAGAAGGAAATTTCAGTGCCGAGCGGATCGAATTATTGCAGGATGAACGAGCCGCGCAACTTTTTGCATCGAACGAGTTAAAAATGTACGATTACCCTCTTATAGACGAAAAGAAATGCGCGAGCGGGAATGACTTGTGGTTGCTTCTCATCGCTGTGCCGCTTATCCTGTTGCTTTTTTCGTTTCGTTACATTTTCGGTATTGGACGACGGAGTGGCAAGCAGATAGAGCGGAACGCAATTATTGATGACGAGGTGCATGGACAACAAATGGGAACGGCGTGCCTTCCTGGACAGTTCCAAGAGTTTATGTACGTGGATCCACAACAATTAAACGGTTGTGAGGGTAACGAATTCATTCAAGAGGCAGATCAAATATTAGAGAATCAGTATACACCACAGTTTACCCCTGCATGTGCTGAGGGGGATGGTGAAACCGCTTCATGCCCTGGTGAAGAACACACTGAAGACAATGCCATATATGAATACGGCACAGAGCAACAGTTTGGAGCTGGCGGTGACCGTGCAGATCATGTTTGAGCAGTCGGCAAGGAACCGAGTATTTAGCAGAGGGTGAGTGATGCATACATTTCTTTTTTTTGTTTTTGTTTTTGTAGTTGGTCGGAAGTTTGGACGTGCGGGATTCTGTGTTTTTTTTTCTTCTCATTATGTGGGAGAGCTGAGAAAGAATTTTTTTTTTCCCGCTTTTCTTTCGACGTACATAGAATGGATCTAGGGAGGAGAAACTATGCACCCATAGAAGTGGAGTGCATTTTTTTTTTTTTGACTCCTCCCTCTCTTTATTTGTCTCTTTATTTCCCCTCCTCCTTTCCTCTCAACTTCTTCGGCATATATGGAGGTGATTTGTGTGTGTGTGTGTGGGGGGGGATGGCATTCCGTTTACATGTGTGTATACGCCCATACGTATGTATATATTTATTTTTGCCAGGTAAGAGAAGGCACGTACTAGTTGCGATGATGTTAGTGTTTTTTCTTTCCATCGCTTAATACCGGTATATTTGTTTTTGGTTATTTTTGTTGTTGCGTACGACTTATCATTTTATCAAACTGTTTGTCCCCCTTATTTAACCCGTTTTACGCCCCATCGCTTACCCTGCGGACTGCATCAGTTGATTGGAAATGCGGGTGCACTAACGGAGTTTGTTACCGTTGTGTTTCTCTTGCATTGAGGTTGAGTTTTATTTTTCTTCATTTCTCTCCTTCCTTCCTTCCTTCTTTATTTATTTTTTTGTTCCCACGTGCTTCGTGCGCTGCATCCGCTTGAAGATATATCGCCATCATTATTTAAGCCAAACAGAAGTGAAAGTAGCAAAAGAGATCTATAAGGAAAGGTTGCAACAGTCATACCAGGTATTAAACAATGGCACATTCAGATCGCCAATGTACAAACGCAGCGCAAACTGCATTGTCAGATGCTGTTGAGTCGGCACGGAAGCACAACAACGGTTTTGTCGATCCCGCGCATCTTGCGCTTGTATTGTTTAAGAATGAAGATGGACTTGCTTCACGTGTATTGCGTAAACTCAATGCGGGTACGGTGCTGGAGCCACTCGCCGCACGAGTTGGTGCACTTCCGGAGCAGAGGCCCGCGCCCGCGGTTCCATCACCTTCTCCAGCGATGGTGGTTGTGCTCAACACCGCAGAGCAGAAGCGAATAGAGTGGGGTGACTCACTTATTGCTGTTGATCATCTTCTTATTGGGTTGTTTGAATGTAAGGAAGTTGAGGCCATCATGAAGGCCGCACACGCGTCGAAGAAAGCCGTTGAAGGTGCGCTTCTGGAGTTACGCAAAGGAAAGAAGGTTACATCCGAATTCCAGGAGGAAAACTACCAAGCTCTTGAAAAATACGCAACCGACTTGTGTAAACTGGCGGAGGAGGGGAAACTTGATCCAGTGATTGGGCGGACTGATGAGGTTCTGCGCACAATACGCGTTCTATCGAGACGAACAAAAAACAACCCAATTCTGATTGGTGAGCCCGGTGTCGGCAAGACTGCGATCGCGGAGGGAATTGCGCAGCGGATTGTACGTGGGGACGTGCCGGACACCTTGTTGAATACACGTTTGTTTTCCCTTGACCTCGGCGCCCTTATCGCTGGAAGCTCGCTTCGGGGCGAGTTTGAGGAGCGTCTCAAGAGTGTGCTAAACGAAGTGAAGGAGAGCTCCAATGGAGTTATTTTGTTTATTGATGAGATTCACCTCGTCCTCGGGGCAGGGAAGTCCGGTGGCTCGATGGATGCCGCAAATTTGCTGAAACCAATGCTCGCACGTGGAGAACTTCGTACTATTGGAGCGACTACACTGGAGGAGTATCGCACATATGTCGAGAAGGATGCCGCATTTGAGAGGCGCTTCATGCCTGTGTATGTTACAGAGCCCAGTGTTGAAGAGTGCATCAGCATCCTTCGTGGCCTAAAGGACCGGTATGAGGCACACCACGGTGTTCAAATTACTGACAATGCGGTTGTTGTTGCAGCACAGCTGGCGAACCGTTACATCACAAACCGCTTCATGCCTGACAAGGCCATCGACCTCATTGATGAAGCGTGTGCCAATGTGAGGGTGCAGCTTTCATCGCGGCCGGAGGCGATTGACATCCTTGAGCGCAAGAAACGCCAGCTGGAGATTGAGGCGAAGGCTCTCGAACGTGACAAGGAAGCTGCTTCACGGGAGCGACTAAAACTTGTGAAGGCGGATATACAGCGCGTTGAGGAGGAGTTGCAACCACTTGTCAGCAAGTATAATGATGAGCGTCAACGTATTGATGAGCTTCAGGAGATGCAGTCGCGTCTTGATGAGAAGAAGAACAAACTGGAGCGCGCTGTGCGTGATGGCAAAATGGACTTGGCTGCAGACCTCCAGTACAATGTCATCCCCCTGATTCAGGACCGCATTCGGTCGTTGAAGGAGGACATTGAAAGACAGAAGGCCACATTGGTGCAGGAAAAGGTTACTGAAGGTGACGTCGCCGCTGTGGTTGCCCGCTGGACCGGCATCCCTGTGGTTAAATTGAGTCAGACGGATCGGGAACGGCTATTGAACCTTTCCATGCATCTCCACCGACGCGTGAAGGGACAAGATGAGGCGGTTGAGCGGGTTGCCGATGCTATTATTCGTGCTCGTGCGGGCCTGTCGCGGCCCAACTCCCCAACTGCCTCGTTTCTATTCCTTGGACCCACGGGTGTTGGAAAGACAGAACTGGTTAAAGCCGTTGCTGCCGAGTTGTTTGACGACGAAAAGCATATGGTACGCATTGACATGAGCGAGTATATGGAGCAACATTCGGTGTCACGGTTGATTGGTGCACCACCTGGTTACATTGGCCATGACGAGGGCGGACAGTTGACGGAACCAGTGCGGCGGCGCCCTCACGCCGTTGTGTTGTTTGATGAGGTGGAAAAGGCACATCCAAATGTGTACAATGTGCTACTGCAAGTACTGGATGATGGCCGCTTGACTGACTCGCGTGGACGGACGGTGGACTTCAGCAACACCATCATCGTCATGACATCTAACCTCGGCTCTGAGCACCTCTTGAACCCTGAGGAGACGAATGAATCTTATGAGGTACTGCGTGAGAATGTGTTGGCTGCCGTGCGGTCTTACTTCCGACCTGAGCTCATCAATCGCTTGGATGATATTGTTGTGTTCCGAAGACTTCGTACAGAAGACCTGCGGGGTGTCGTTGACAATCTTATCGCTGGCGTTAACGAGCGTCTCAAATCCAGTGGGTTTTCTGTTTTGCTGGATGATGGTGTGAAGGATTTCATTTTGGAGCATGGCCACGATGCCAATATGGGCGCTCGCCCGCTACGCCGTTGGATCGAAAAGAACATCGTCACTGAAATCGGCCGCATGCTCATCGCGAAGGAGCTGCCACCAAACAGCACTTTACGAGTTTCACTTCCTGAAGGTGGGAACAAACTGACGTTTGGTGTGAAACGGGGGCTTACCAGTGACGAATGGGAATAAAGGCGCTGGACAAACAGAAAGGATATATCTATATCGATATATGTGTTTTCGTTTTTGTCCTGGTGATGAGCGGGTGTGTGGGACGCATCCTTCCTCCTGTAACTGTGCCCTACTACTGGGTTCATGTGTTGGTTGTGATCTCCTTTGCCGCACCTTATTACCTTCTTTCTTTTCAAAATAATAATAATAGTTATTATTACCGCTCTCACTATTATTATTATTATTGTCACTATTATTGTCACTCTCATAATTATTATTATGAACGTTTTTTGTTATTATTATTTTTTTGCTTTATCATCATCATCATCACTGTGTCGATTATTATTATATTATTATTAGTATTGCTGTTGTTATTTGCTCGAGTCAGTGCGTTCTAGTACTACTACTGTTTTTGCATGTTCCGTACTGGTGCGCTGTCCAAGATTCTTTGTCGTTTCTTATGGCGTCATGACTGAGCGGATAAATAAATTGCAGCATTAATTGTCTGAGGAGCTTATCCCTGACATCTTTCAACTCGTTCTGCATGTGCGTGTTACTGTTATTATTGTTATTATTATTAAGTGATGTTTTCATTGTACCACTTTCTTTTCTTCTTCCCTTTGGTTCATTTATTTATTTATTTTGAATGGTTTCTCTTAAGTGTGTGGCCGCACTGCTGTACACCACCAATAATATAGAAGATAGGCATTCCAATAAGGG
>NW_027123680.1:496-3737 GCF_001457755.1 Trypanosoma equiperdum | reverse complement strand
TATATATATATATATATATTATTCTTAGGAATAGTCTCTATTATTGTGTGGCTCCCATCCGGGGAGGGGGAAAGAAAAAAAAAAAAGAGACACCAAACCGAACTGAATAATTTTCCGGAACCGAAGGAAGTGAAACCACTGTATCATCACCATTATTAATATAATTATAATTATTATAATTATTAAGATTATTATTATTATTATCCAGTTCTCCCCGTGTTTTGTGCTTACGTTTCTTTCCTAATTTCTTTCTTTTTAAAGTAGCGGCCAAGCCCCGTGGTGCTGGAATTTTCTTCATAAACGTGATTAGGTGTGACTAAAGCACCTTCTGGCTGTCGTCGTAGTTGTTGTTATTGCTTCTTCTTCCTTTTTTTTCTTTTTATTTTGTTTGTTTGTCGTTTGTGTGTGGGTGCGTGTGGGTGTGTGAGAGAGAAAGAAAGAAAGAAAGAAAGAAAGAAAAAGAGGGGAAGGGGACTTTGAGACGGTTAAGAATCTTTGTAATGTTTGGTGGTGTAAAGTGGTCACCGCAGTCATGGATGAGTGACACGCGGTCTTCCATTGAGAAGAAATGTATTGGTCAAGTATATATGGTAGGAGCACATAATGCAGGAACACACGGCATACAAATGTTTTCCCCGTTTGGATTAGATGCCCCTGAAAAGTTACGAAGCCTCCCTCCATATGTGACCTTTCTTTTAAGATTTCTTACTGTTGGTGTGAGCAGCAGATGGGGACGTTGTCAAAATCTTTCTATTCGACAGCTTTTGGATCATGGGGTGCGTTATCTCGACTTACGCATGAACATAAGTCCGGATCAGGAAAATAAAATTTACACAACGCATTTCCATATTTCTGTTCCACTACAAGAGGTTCTGAAGGATGTCAAGGATTTCTTGACCACACCTGCAAGCGCCAACGAATTTGTCATCCTCGATTTCTTGCATTTCTACGGATTTAATGAGAGCCATACGATGAAGCGCTTTGTTGAGGAGCTGCAAGCACTTGAGGAGTTTTACATTCCCACAACCGTCTCTTTAACCACACCACTTTGTAACCTCTGGCAGTCAACCAGACGTATTTTTCTTGTTGTGAGACCTTATGTAGAATACCCTTATGCACGACTCCGCAGTGTTGCGCTTAAATCCATTTGGGTTAATCAAATGGAGTTGAATGATCTTCTCGACCGGTTGGAGGAACTCATGACGCGTGATTTGGAAGATGTCAGTATTGGCGGGGTTCCATCTAAAATGTACGTCACGCAAGCTATCGGTACGCCGCGAAATAACGACTTTGCGGTGGCAGCGTGTTGTGGCGCGTGTCCCGGTTCACATCCCGATTTGTATTCCGCTGCAAAGCATAAAAATCCACATCTTTTGCAGTGGTTTTATGATTTAAATGTTAATGGTGTTATGCGAGGGGAGCGTGTGACTATAAGACGGGGAAACAATACACATGGAAATATACTTTTGCTTGATTTCGTGCAAGAAGGCACTTGTACTGTTAAGGGAGTTGACAAACCGATGAATGCCGTTGCATTATGCGTTCATTTAAACACCAACCAAACCGCAAGGTCATAAAAATGTGGGGAAAAAAAACAAATCTCTGCTGCGTTTGTGACTGAAACAAGGGTTTAAAAGTAAAAAAAAAAGTTAAGTGGACGACGAAATAACAACAAAGGGAAGGAAGGAAAATTAAAATGAAAAAAAAAATTAAAAAAAAAAAGGGCGACAACGACGTTGGAAGAGTGTGAACTATATACATATATATATATATATATGTATTCCTCCTGTTTTTTTTTGATTTGTTTGTTGCTTAAAAAAGAAAGAAGAAGAAGAGGAGGAGGGGGAGAAAAAAAAAAAAGAAAGCGATCAAATGAAAGGTCAGTGGATTATTGAGGGGGACGGTGTTTGAAAGAGAGAGTGAATGCGAATACATGTGCCAGTGGTACTGCTGCTATATTAAAAAAAAAATTATACGGGTATGGTGTGGAAGCAAATGTGGGGGTTTTTATTTTTAATCCTTAAAAAGCAAAAGCAAAAGCAAAAAACGGGAAACTAATACGCTATGCGTTTTGCGCCTTAAATGTACGGGCCCTCACATGCTTTATTTTCCATTCTGGTTTTTACCCGTATTCAACTTTTATTCCATTTTTTCTTTATTTTTATATATGCATGCGTGCATATATATATATATATATTTATATGTTGATTTATTTATTTATGCATTATTGTGTCCCTTATTATGCTTTCTTTTCTTCCCAAATTTCTTCCATTTTGCTTTGAAAATTTGTGGTCATACGGAATTGGTATGAAAGGAGGAGTTTTACAACAGCAACAAAAAAAAAAAGAAAAAGAAAAAAAAGAGAAAAGAAAAGAATAATTTAAAGAAAATAAAATAAAATAAAGAAAAGAAAAGAGAGATGATGTCGGTTAAAAAAAAAAAGGGAAGGATGTTGAGTGGAGAAGTGGAGGAAATAAATAACAACAATGCACCAAACAGCAGTTTAGTTTTTTTTTTTTGCTACACATATTTCTACATGTATATTTACTTATGTTTCCGTACGAATACAAAATGAATACATTTCTATATTTTTGTATTTGTAATCGCCACTCTTTTGAATTTAAACAGAAAAGAAAAAAAATTAAAAAGAAGAGAAGGAGTGAAAAGTGCGAAGTGAAAGAGGGAAAAAAAAAAGAAATCGGAAGGGAATTGCACGTGTCTCCCGTGAAGGAATGTTTTTTTTTTTCTAACGTAGAAGTAAATAAATAATGCAAGGAAAAGAGTGAAAATCTAATAAAAATAAAATGAACTTTTAGATATTGATGAAACGGCTGCTGCAAAACAAATGATATGTTTTTTTAAAAATGCACCACCTCATCAAAGTAGAGAATTAAAGTTTTTTTTTTTACAAAAAAAAAGCGGAAAATATACGTATGGAATTGGGAATGGAATAAGAGGAGGAGAAAGAAGAAGAGGAAGAAGAAAAGTGGTGCTTTTGTTTGTTTGTTTGTTTGTTTGTTAGGTTGCGTAAAACATATACGCATCAATAGAAAACAAATAAAAAGTGAAGTGAAGTGAAGGGGAAGGGGAAGAAACAAAAAAAAAAAAGAAAGAAAAATACAAAGGAAAGAGCACCTTTTTGGTTTTTTTGTTTAAATTTTATTTTTACTGAAAAGAAAAAAAGTGCAAGAACGAAGTTTGGTGTGCAGATCCTGTGAGGTTTATATTCCTTATTTAACTT
>NW_027123680.1:0-464 GCF_001457755.1 Trypanosoma equiperdum | reverse complement strand
TTTTTTTTCTCTTTTTCTACTTGGTATTTAATTTGGTTTCTGTCTATTTTCGTTTTGATGCACTTATGCATTTGTTTGCTTACGCCTTTTGCCTTCCTTTGCTTTGTTTTGTCTCAACCTCTCTTCCATTCGGTTGCTATCATTGATTATTAAATAAATATCTAAATATTTATATTTTTATGGTGATTTTGATTATCACGATTATCATCATCATTATTATTAGTATTAGTATTATTGGTGATTTGTTTATTTGTGGGTACAACCACCGTATGATTATTGCCGTTATTGTTGTACTTATTATCCTTTAAAAAAAATAATAATAATAATTGTGTAGGCTGTTTCTTCTCCTCTCTTCTCCCCTCTTCTTCTTCTTTTTTTTTAAACTTCGTCTTTTCAATTTTTTTCTTTTTGAGGAAGGGGGAGGAGAGGGGAGGGGCGTTGTCACTCGTACACACACACACACA
>NW_027124260.1:42433-47748 GCF_001457755.1 Trypanosoma equiperdum | reverse complement strand
CAACCACCAATGGCAGCAGTCCCGCAACCACCAATGGCAGCAGCGCGACAGTCACCGCTGGTGGTGGCCCCGGCGTGCCCACCAACTTCCGATGGGCTAAATGCTACTGATGGCACGGGTAGTGGATTATCAAAAAGTCTTGTAATACCATCTGCTGCCGGGGGGTTGGCAGTATCATTGTCCGAGACTCAGCAAACTCGTGGATACGGAAGAGAAACGGAGGAGATTTTTTCAGGTAACCACCCCACTAGCAACCCCAATTTACTGTCTCATTCACCTTTGCTTGCAGGTCTTCCTTCCTGGAACATCCCAAGTGCTTCAAGTTCTACTTGGGCGGGGTCGACAGTAACTCAAGTCTTTGTGCCCCAGCTGGATGCTGTCCCAGCGCGCAGCGTCATCTTACCGACTGCGGTGTGGTTTGACGACAGACTAGAGCGTGTAGTTGTTCCTCGAGTGAATGCCACTTCTTCGGTGCCAAAGGGATTACAAGAGGAAGGTTCTAGGCAGCGGTTAAAGCCGTCATTCAAACGAGTGAAGGACAAATACCTGTGGCGGCTGCCACCGTCGAAAGAGGGTATAGCAAGTGAGTTGTGGCGTGGAGTTTACTGGAAGCATGTTGATGTGCATCGTTACGTTTCCAGGCGGTATTTTGGGGGACCGCCACCGGTTGAATAACACTAGCTGTAGCCGAAGATGTGTTACTTGTTCATCGTTTCTTTTGTTTGTTGCTGAAAAGTTATCTGAGTGATCAAAGCATAGGTTGATTGCTGTTTTCTGTGTTTTTGTCTTCCTGTGAACTCCCACATCCTCGTGCAGTCGCTTCTTCACACCTCTTCTGGGGAGTTGACTTCCCTTTAAGTGCCCAGTAGTATCGTGGAGGTCTTTGTTTCGTAAGTCCCTGTCTTCAGGGTGTTAACGATATATAAATACATGTACGTGAGTATTGCCTAGAAGTGAACGACGATTTTAATTACATATTAACATATTCCAGAGTGTAATCAGGCTCTGGGATGCTGCGCCACACATCACGGAACAATGCTTTGCACGCATTTGTTCGCTCACCGCATTACCGAACTATTCCGAGCGCTGGACCAAATGGGATTGTTGTCAACCGAGATATGCTCGTTCACCAGTTCAGAGACTTCTACAAAACACTTCAACATTGCTCTCTTGTCGACAAAGTCCATTTGATGTCCGAGAGACCCTCGGTAGAAGCACTACGGGTAGCGGACCAAATGGTTTCCATCGGTGCCACATTTTTAGAGATGCCACTGACAGGTATGGAACATCGCGCGACAGAATTTATGGAGTCAATGCGGTATGTTCGTGGTGCTGGTGGACCCTCTACTCTTGCCTCGTACTTGCAAGATACGGAGAATTGCCGGTGTAATAGCGGCGATGTGGTGTGTTTACCGAATGGCATAGCAGTTGGCCACGGTCCGAGAACAAACGCAGTGGCTCATACTACGCTGAAACAATTGTTCGAAGTGAAAGATGACCAATTTTCTTTTGATGTCTTCACTTTAGAACAGGAGGGTGATGCGCCACCGCTTGGGGACTATTTCGGTTTTGCTGGGAGCAACGTATTACTCACTTGGAAAGATGAGCACGGTTTACTTGCTGTAGATCAATACCAACAGAAACAGCCCCACACGGAGATGAATGTAGTTTATCTTGAACCTGGTTGCCATTTTTTATCTTTCTATGGTGTCGACCACACGATAGATGTTTTAGTTCAGAAGGGCTACGAACGCTCAATGGACAGCATTGCTGCTGCGGGTTTGAATCCTATTCCTGTTCAGTGGTCGGAGATGGACAAACTTGGGATATCGATGAGGGCCGCAGTTCTTCCACTTAAATTCTTCAAGGCGAATGTTGGTGGCATGTTGTCGAGGAACAAGAGTCGTGGAGCCCGATGGCAGACGCATCAACTGCAGAAATAATGGCTGAGGAGACTGTTTGTAGTTTAGCGCGTGCGTGTATGTGTGTGCTCATGGTTGTGGTTAGTACACAAGAGGGAACATGATGGCAAAGAAGGGCATTTGTTATTCAAAGCAAACCACGAACGTATCAGATCGAATAAACACAGTTCATTTCAGTCACTTTTATCTTGGGTAACTAACAATTTCATTGAAAGCGGCATGGCTACACATTTGTTTGTGTAGTCCAGTGGGGGAGACATACAAGTTAGGAAAGTTAAGGCATCGATGATGGCTCTGATTTTAAGCTTTTTTTGTGCCGACCTTGTTATGGACTTGCCACGTTACTGCTGATTGCTGTCAGTTATTGATGTAAGGAAAGGGAGAGTATTTTTCTTTGTGAAGGTACGTGACCTCTCTGGCTCTGCATTCCCCCTTATTGTTTCTCCTCCTTCTGTTTCGTCACTCGTTGCGTGACACACTTAGGGTGCCGGCTCGCTCACCTTCATACCTTTTCTCTGGTGTGGCGGGGGCCAATAAAGGGAGCTGTCGGCCGGGCTTGCATTAGCCGAGGGAAAGGGCAAAGGAAGACGCCCACATTGGTATTCGCAGTACCCTTGAGGTGGCTTCCTTTTAAGAGAAGGACGGGGTGAGTACCAGGCGTGCGCTGGGGAAGCAAGGCAGGTATGACAATAAGCAGCCCGTGCAACCACGAATATCACCTATGGACCCTCTTCAAACTGCATTCAAAACCTCTTGGTGCTGTGACTAGTGGGGCTCATCACGGACGTTACCTGACGGAGGATGGTTTTCGGGCCATTGTAGATTCCCTCGTCGGTATGGGTCTACTAGACGGGGGCCACGTGGCAGAAAGGGAGGGAACTGAGAGCAAGAGTGACAAGAGCGTGGGCGCCGTTGTTTTGTATGGTGAGGTCGAAATTGCAACTGTGCCTTCTACCTCACCTCGTGCAAATGCGTCCACCGAGAGTGCTGGAGTTTCTGGTGAGGATGCGTTAGAGAGGGTGGATATCAGTCTGAGCATGGACTCGGCCCCTATCTGTTCCTTACCGCACCCAAACGTTGTTATCTCTGAGGTGGTTCCCCCGGTACGATTACAATCCGAAACCAAATCTTTTGGTGACACCATTGTGCCAGATGCGGAGAGCCATGCGACTGCGGAATTACCGGCTTCGCCCTGGCAGGTGGACAAGGCGGAGCCTGAGGGGAGCGGGTGGAAGCAGGGGATGGAACCTAGGGAGGACACCGTTCACAGAGGTGTTCACGGAATGCGTATGCCCTCTGACAATGGCAACCGACATCAGTTGCCAGAGAACATGACAGAAAGGTCGAAGGAGCAAGTGCAGAACACCGATGTTCGACGACGCTTGGTTGATAGTTATGTGTCTGGCGACTCCCGACAGTCGCAGAAGTGTGCGCAGTGGACTAGACGTGGCGGAGCCGTGTACCCCAATAACCACCTACGAAGTGGAGTTGAGGGTGAAACGTCTTCCTTTAATGGCACTGGCCTTGACGCTGTAATATCACTTGTGAAGTCTGACAAGACTTCGTGCTTCTCTGATATGGCATTAGACTCGGCGGCGCTGGACCAGCTACTTCCAAGAAGCGTCGAAAACGATGCGTTAGATAAAGCCAATCATAACATGTTTGTGATGATTGAGGAGGCGGCGGCACAACAAGATTCTCTTCACGGTTTCTCACGTGTGAAGTTCTTTCCGGCTGAAAATACCGCGAATAGGCCTGACATTAGAAATCGCGGTCCACGTTTATCGACGCCACCGCGTCGTCCTAGAAACCCGGCAGTGATTCTTCCATCTCCCCATGTATCGATCACCGATGAAAGGTATAAGAGGCCAGGTGCGTCACCGAGGCCGTCGCAATCATCTTTCAGGTCACCGCGCCTTTCCCCTAATAATAGAGGTTCTTCTGTCCGTTTTCATCCATCTACAAGCTTCCAGACTCCAGTCGGTAGACACGGCGGGGAGGGAACTGGTGACGGACTGGCCGCTGCTGCGACCAAGACCGGTACCCGAGGCGCCGCTTTCGTGGGTCCACGAGCATCAATGGATGAAGAAAGGACGGCGTTATCAGAGGATGTGAATACTGACGAGAGAAGACAAGTTCAGCAGCTGATGCCCAGACGATCTATCAATACCAGTGGTAGCGGAAGTTGTGGGTACACCTCGAGAGGCAGCGAAGGATTTCCACAACCTCCGGGGCGCCGCATGGTTGGCGGAGTTACCTCGTTAGAGTCCGCGCAGCCCAGACACCTGCCACGGAACGCCGTGGGTTCAACACAAGACGGAATGGGCATGGGGTCGGCTGTGGCCTTACCGCAGCACCGGAGAAAAGCGTTACTCACATTGGATGCAACGCCGGCCGATCACACCTTTGGGGAATGGAGCTCCCTGAGCCCCCAAGGAGTCATGCACCATGGTGCGTGTGCCCCTTTCCGAGGTTCCAACACAAATAGTTCACTCAGTGGTGGGCAAGGAAGCGGGACAATGACGAGTGACCCACGAAGATTTGTTGCGAGACCTGCTGTGGGACCCACGGCACCACTGCCACTTCTATTGGGGCCCCGTGGCCGACGCCGCAGCGCATCAGTTCCATGTTGCCCTCACGGCACGGAGCCTTCGCCACGACCGCCAAGGTCGCTCTCGAAACGTGCCCGTCTTCGTGCCGAGCGGAAGTGGAGGCCGATGGAGCCACCCGCTGTCCCCCACACAAGAGCCCGCAGTTGGGGTTTCCGTGCCGGAGGAAATGTTACGGCACCGCTAATCCCAACCTGGGAGTAGCCGAAGTTTTCTGCCCAAATGGGGGAAAAGAATCGGTGTGTGTGTGTGTATGTATGGGGAGACATTGCCTGGGAAAATACGCGAATGTTATGGCAGCTGCTGCAACGCGAGTAACTTTGAAAAGTTATAGAAAACAGGGACAATATGTTGTAATCATGCTACTTTGTCCTTCGGCTCCTACGAGCAAAGAACTGACCCTCCTCGTTCCTGCCGGACAGTTGGCCATTGTGCTATCCGGACGTGTCGGGCACCGTCGAATCCGGCTCCTTGCATCACAGTAGCTGTTCTTTCTATATATTTTTTTGCTCTTGCTACCGAATAGATGATGGAACTTCAACGTAAAGGCGTGAAAGGGCCAGCGGCTATGGGATGTGGTGCATCCCATTAGGCTGGAATACGCAAGTGTACCCTTTTGTACTGTGTCGGATTGTAGTTGCTACGTACCCATATCCTAAAGAGTTTCAAATTATTTTCCATATTTTACTCTCTCCAGGAAGCCAATGGAATTCTCATTTGGGCTTCTATTATTACCCTTTGATTTTTGAGACTGTTGACACCCTGTGACATTGCTTATATGTAT
>NW_027124260.1:37730-42410 GCF_001457755.1 Trypanosoma equiperdum | reverse complement strand
CCCCCCCCTCGTGATGTATAGCAATACATTTGCATGTATAATCGACGTTATGTTGTAACCAGTTTTCTATGTAAAGTTCTACTGATTTCCTCATCGGTTATCCTGAAAGGGAAGCCTCGTTAGAGATGGTGGTGGGACACCGGGTTCTCACAACTGCCCCGCGGCAGTCTAGTTACACTAGGGTTGGGTTGGTGAGACCAGCTCTTCTCAGTTTATCTGTCACCAGTGTTTCTACCGTGCAATACGTAGGGGATGGTGCGTGTTCGTATTGCTGCTGCAGTAGGCGTTACATTCGCACCATCATCACACCACGCCCTGCTGTTACTACACTTGTATACATTGACAAGTATGGACGGCCGGTTCGAAATGGAACGGAGACGGATGTTTCACTGATACGCACTCGAGACAACCAATTTTACCTGCAACGCGTGCTGCCCGGCGGCGAGGTGATACGCTGGCGTGCCCCTGGGCTAGACCATCTGAAGCATGTTACCAACTTTGAGACGTACAACCTTAATGAGATTGACGAGTATGGCGGGGTTATAATCCCGGCTGGTGTGATGCCTACAACACCCAACGACCCCCCGAGTTATCACGATGCGGTGTATTACATTAACCGCATGGAGGCCACGGAAAAGATCACTCGCAAGACCAGACGCCGCTGGCACCGCCGCCTCTATGCCCATTGGAAGGAGAGCCCAGATAAATTCTTTAACTACTCCATAAGCGCCTACGGGGTTCCGTTCATTGTACTCTTGTGGTTAACCATCCGTGGTTTTCACAGCATAAAGAACAACAAACCATTCTGGGACGTTAATGTGTATGGAAAAACAGATGAGGAGTCCGATGCACGCGACCCTTGGCTGCGGCTGATGCGGTTCTCAGACCGCCACCCCGAGCACGAGGGGCTTGACCTGACTGTCACAATGATGTCCCCAGGACAGTCGCGGCTGTCAAACTCTCGTGCAGAGCTGCGGGAGTCGGACTTTACGGACCCACATTTTCACAGTGAGTTGTGGTGGAAGCTACGGCACGTGCGGTACTACGGGCACTGGCCAAAGGGCTTGTCGGAGTAAGTAAAGGTGATGGTGATTTATTGTGAAAACAGAGACAATGCCGGTAGTGTGCGCAGAGGAAGGCACACAAGAGGGGAGAAAAACTGGGCAAGGGGAAGTCATCTCATTTATCGTTTGTAGTTGTTAATCAGCTTGCATTTGCTTTGTTACGCATGCAGTTGCATCCGGGAATCCTCCTCCTGAGTCAAATGCAGTCAAGCAGGTACACACGGGGCAGCGAAGGTAATAGGGTGAAAATTGTAACTGCCATCGTCTTTTTGTTGCTTACCATCATTTTTTTTTTGTGGATGGAGGTCTGCACTACTTCATGAGTGTTTGCACTGGCTCACATTGGCAAAAGGATGATTTTCCTTCCAATGCTTTCATTCTTTCCCTTTGAATCATCTCCTTCATTTGAGATCATCATTCCCCTTTCTTTTACCGCTCCCTACACGCTCGTCCCACTGCCATCACTCCATATTCTGACTTCCACGTGGTTAAGAGCGGTATGTATGAATATATAGTTTTTGCTTTCACACCTCTTCCCCGGCATCTTTACCTTTTTCTATTGTGTGTGAAGTATCCTGTTTTGTTTCCCAATTGCTTTCAGAAATGACCCAAAACATTATTCGTCGCATCTTTGGCAATCGTGAACTGCCGGAGAACCTTAGCGGTAGCGAGTACGAGCGCTACATGCAGGAAAACTTTCCCAAGTGGATTGATGAGTTTGAAAAGGGCGGGTTTCTTGAGGCAACAAAACTCCCAGCCATAAAGAGTGAGAGGGATTTCTTGAGCAAACTCATTGAACACAAAGACGAAATTATGGTGGTTAAGTACTGGAAGCACGGATGCATCCCGTGCCTCTCATTGGCGGAAATGTACAAACAGGTATCGGAGCAATGCAAAAAAGAAAACCGCCGTATTGCGTGGTACAGTGTGAATACAAAAGATGTTAGCGCGCGATCGTTAGTTGACTACCAACTCGTTAACGGAACCCCCACAGTCCAGACATTCAGTAGGATGAAACAGGTGGGTAAAGAAATTCGAGCAATAAGTGCGGAGGAGCTAATGAGGGAGCTTTCTTTACGCGAGGCTGCTCTGAATACAGAGAGTTAGGTTGAATGGAGGAGACCACTCTTCCCCATGTCTTTTCCTTACGGAAAGGCTCTGATCTTCACACGAAATCAAACTGTTCTTTTTTAGGAAGTAACGGTGGCACATAATAGGCGGCGTTATGTATGGATGTCGTCCTGATATTGTCCCTGGTTGCACTGTTCGGAACACACCCCCACCTCTCATCTTCTACCTCTGTGCCCTTTTAGCTCAACAGTCAGGACACAATTCGTGTCGTTATGGACAGGGTGGTCAAATTTTCACACACATATGTATATATATATATATATATTCCTTGCATTTTCCCTTTTCCCTGGGTTAGATACGCTCTTCGGAGCTGTGACGTTAATAAATGGAAGGGGCCGCTGGAGGGCATGACAATAGAAACGCTTCCACGAAAAGTTTGACAGCATGGCAAACTAATTTGGAGGAAGAGAAGTGTGCACTCCTATCAGCGGTAGGAAGCGCTGACGGCAAGCAGAATGAGGAATGTGAGGAAGCCGTTATGTTCCCGGGAGGAGGATGTAATGTTGTCAGCGCTGTTAATGGCGCGCCCGCTATCAGTGTTTTCCCAGCTAAGGTGGGTTACTTTGGTTATTATTTTGCTCTTGGGTCCGTTATCGCCTTTTACGGTGTCATTTTCACATCGAAAGGTATGAGCCCAAGCCACATTGGACTGCTGCTGTCGTTCACACCTCTAGCAAATACCGTGCTTTTCCCTACCGTCACGTACATAGCCGATCGTTTTCAGTGTTCGAGTCACATTCTTGTAATGTGTTGCATCGCAAGCTCATTTTTCACTGCTGTCTTTTTGCTGAGCAACACAACCGTGGCAGCGCTCATCTCGTTTCACTTACTTGTGGTGACCCGATCCCCTATTAGCCCACTTCTGGATCAGCATACACTTTCCATATTCCCTAAGGAGGGGAGAGTAAAGGATTGGGGGGCATTACGTTCCTTCGGAGCTCTTGGTTGGGGTGTTGGAAGTGCCGTATCTGCAACTACGGTTGATTTAACGTCCACATGGGCTTTGGCGTCTTTTTTGTTTGCGGCCGGCCAAGTGGGCGTGCTCTACTGTGTTTTAAGGTCGAAGCCATATGAAGTGGTGGAGAGGACCCCGATGCAATTTCATGAGGTGTTTCTTTTCGTACTTCATCATAGGCGTTTACTATTGTTCCTCACTGCCTCATGTTTTATGGGCGCCGGGTTTGCACTCGTCAATAACTTTCTGTTTGTTTTCTTGGAGACCCTCGGTGGGTCAAAGGTTCTGATGGGGCTGTCGCTTGCCCTGACCGTCAGCACCGAAATTCCCATATTTCAGAACGCTAAATACTTTCAGGAACTCTTCACCGACCGTCAGATGCTTTCGATATCTATGGCCACGTGGATGCTTCGTGTCGTTGGATATTCTCTGTTGCAGAATCCGTGGTTGGTATTACTGCTGGAACCACTTCACGGCATCACGTTCGGTTTCACGTGGTTGCCGGGTGTGCATATTGTTAATACCGTTTTCCCGCCGAACCTCTCCAACTCTGCAACGGGGTTTCTATATTTCTTTGTCAACGGCATCGGACCGATTACTGGCAGCGTTCTTGGGGGGGCCATCTATGAGTGGCTGGGACCTAGGGTTATGTTCCGAGCCGCCGCGTTTGTTGTCTTTTGTGTGCTTGTCTTATTCGTATTTCTCGATCGATACCTTGAAAAAGAAGAAGCAGTTTCTGCTACCGCTGGCGACACTTTGGCTTGCACGACCGATGCTGTTGTCGCAGGAGAAGTGCGGCTTTCTGGTGAAAGCGAGAGGTGCTAGAAAACGTAAGTTTCTCACACGTTCTTCATACCGGTATCGGTAATCTAAACTATCCTATTGTTTGTGTTTCCGTTATCCCAACCCAACTGAAATACGTGGAATGAGTGTGTGGGTTGTTGCTAGGGGCATGCATAAAACTTCGTGGCAATATGCCACCTGTGGCCCGCTGTCTCACTGTTGGGAGCTGGGTTTTTTAGGTGTGAGTTCTTCTGTACGCTGAGTTAACAAACTCCCCCTTTCCCCCTTATTATTAACCAGCCTAAATTTTATCCGATGCAGGCAGTGGGTGAAACGTCCGTGTCAGGAGGATGGGCTGAAGATGAAGATTATCTACTCGGCGCCCGTTCCTGCGGGGATGGGGCGACCGTACCACTGAACATCGCCCATGTTCACCAGTCTGCGACTACCCAAAGGCGACGGGAGTTCTCTGAAATATTTTCTGTTGGTAACTCTATGAGGATGCACTCGGACTCTCCCGTTGCAAGTAGCATTGACACATGTTTAATTGGATCTTCAGGAGAGGAACGTCTTTCTCCCACTGTGGCAGACGATCAACGTGTTTTGGAATGCTTAGCTTCTATTGCATACCTAGTGGGGTCACCACTTCAGCGCTCACAACCCACAGCCGCAGAACCAGTGCAAAAGGCGTTATGCGTTGTGAGAAAACTGCTTCAGCGCGGCGTTAACCCGGAGCAGATAATTAAC
>NW_027124260.1:35693-37720 GCF_001457755.1 Trypanosoma equiperdum | reverse complement strand
GGGGGGGGGTAACAATACCGAAGATTTTTGAATAAGAGAACATGTACGATGTCCCTCATGCCAACGAGCAAGGTGTCGGACGTCGGGTTGTGACTACGCCTGCAGGATGGAACCGATTGTTTTTTGTTTTTTCACCTACAGAAGAGCCAGTTGCTACGGTTGTTACGCTCAAATTCAGTGAAGATTTACTGCTACTGCTCGCTTTTTCTTTTTTCACTCCTGTTCCCCCTGACAATTGTGAAGAAGACCAGTGTAATTATCAGCACTCGATACAAAGTAAGGGAGTGAAAGTGGAGAATAAAACCTAACAAACCGACCACTGCAGGTGATTAAAATGTTATCAGGAAAGGTGGCGCTTGTTACTGGATCGACCAGTGGTATCGGGTTTGGAATTGCGAGGCAGCTGGCGGCAGCTGGTGCCGACATTCTCCTCAACGGAAAAGAATCTTCCCTGAGGGACGCGAGTTTGTTGGAAAACTTGGAAAAGTACGGACGACGTGTTCGCTACTTTGGTGCGGATAACAGGTGCAGACCGGCCCTCGAGGATATGGTGAAGTATGCAGAGGACGAGCTTGGCAAAGTGGATATTCTGGTTAATAACGCGGGGATACAGCATGTCGCATCCGTGACTACACTCCCAGCGGAGAAATGGAATGATGTCATCTCTATAAACCTTAGTGCATCTTTCCACACCATACAGCTTTGCCTACCGCGCATGCAACAACGGGGTTGGGGCCGGATAATCAACATTTCTTCCGTCCATGGCATAGTTGGTTCGGCTAATAAAGCGGCGTACTGCGCTGCCAAGCATGGGTTACTCGGTCTTACTAAAGCAGTTGCACTAGAGGTCGCGACAACAGGCGTCACTTGCAACGCCGTGTGCCCCGGCTATGTTCGCACACCTTTAGTTGAGGTGCAAGTGAAGGCCATCGCCGATGCAAAGTTTAATGGAGATATTGAAGCCGCGAAAGTTGAGCTTCTGCGGGAAAAGCAACCTTCAAAGAGCTTCATAACAGTTGAACAGGTTGGGGATGTTGTACTGTGGCTCGCGAATCCGTCTTCCAGTCAAATCAACGGCTCAAACATTACAGTGGACGGTGGCTGGACAGCACAGTAGGAATAAGGGCCAAAGATACTCCTCCC
The DNA here is from genome assembly GCF_001457755.1 of Trypanosoma equiperdum. NCBI lineage: Eukaryota > Euglenozoa > Kinetoplastea > Trypanosomatida > Trypanosomatidae > Trypanosoma > Trypanosoma equiperdum. Next base: position 36,577 of record NW_027124260.1, on the reverse strand, counting down.
CCCCCCCCAAAGAAAAAGGTGGAGGACAACGTCTTTAATATGAGTGATACACTTTTCCTCTTAACATGGAGTCCACACGTGGTGTGGTTGTGACAACTTCAACCTCAAAGGAGGAAGAGGACGGTACTAGTGTGTGTCAACGAACAAAGACATCTTATAAGTGAGGGGAGAGGTTGAATTATTATTGACTCATTTTTATCCAAGTTCGTCGACTTTTTCCGTGGCTTTTCCTCCACATTCGCTTAAACAAATTGTTGTATATTGCGGGATTCGCGTATCAACCCCAACTCTCCACCTTCTTCGTGATTATGGCGGGTCGTTCAAGCGAGTGCCGTTCCCGCCATACTCTCGTCACAAGCGTGTAGTTTTTCCTGTGTGCGCTTCCACACCCCATCAAGAAACAATTGGAAGTCAACTTTAAAGCACAATGTGTTCTCAGTTGTGTTTACACATGTTTATGTGTTTGTGCGTGTGCGCGTGCGTGTTTGCGTAAGGGGGGTGTCGTTTGTGGGGAGATATGAAGCTGTGCTGTGACACCCGTGAAAGAAGGCGATGCAACTCTGTGCGGGAAATTTGTAGTGTGACCTTTTTTTTTCTTTTTGCGCATGTTCTCACGAAGATACACGCGCCCAAAACTGTTGTCATCCTGTTAGTCGCTATAAGTGTATATGCAGCCCCATGAGGGAGTGATTTTTTTTTGTTTCTTCGTTTTTGTTTTTCGTTTTTAGTGGACCACAGAGTATTCTATTCCAATCGCTGAGAGTTAAGCAAATATTTGAAGCGCGTATTGCGTGCCTCGTTTCGCTACCTCTCCTATGTTGGTGGTTGCTATTTTTTCCCCTTTGCTGTGGGATGAATATTTTTTGCTTGCTCTTTATCTTTTT
>NW_027124260.1:31767-35682 GCF_001457755.1 Trypanosoma equiperdum | reverse complement strand
TGTGTGTGTGTGTGTGTGTATGGGGGAGGGGGAACGAAAAGAAAATACTTACTGCACGCCACCTTTCCATTTGGTTTCTGTATAGCGAAGAGGAAGTGAGGGCAAAGTGGAGGTAAACAAGAGCAAGGTGTTTCTCAGTCAGAGACGTGAGGGGGTAGAGGGACGCTCTTTTTTCCCCCTAATTTATAGTGGTGGAGTCGGTGAAAGATGACGCTATGGAGTGCGACGCGTATGTTTAAGCGTACATCTACCCGTTTCAGTGCTTCCATCACTCAGTGGCTCTACATGAACTGCAGGAACCGTTGTTTCTCTCAGTGCTCGGCTTCCATGCGGAGGGGGTCACGTGCACTTGCATGGGGACGACGGATGCTCCTTTGCGCAGTCGCTGTTACCACCTCTTACGTCTTCATTGATTATGCAACCGCTCAGTCAATTACTCGTTCCATGCGGGCATTAATCACAACGGCACGCGTAGTATACATGTACAAGGGGGCAACACCCGAAACATCTGAAGAACGTTCTAACCTTCACCGTGCAGCCGCTTTGTCGCTTCTTAACCTTTGTTTGAGGAATGAAGGACTTTACATAAAGTTGGGGCAGTCACTAACGGCTATGAACCACATATTGCCATGGGAATACATCGATGTTCTCACCGTTTTGTTAGATAGAGCTCCGGTTGTGCCCCTCGATGAGGTCCGTAGAATCATCCAGGAAGAGACGGGAAGGTCATGTGAAGAGCTGTTCGTTCGTTTCGACCCCAATCCCATAGCATCCGCCTCAATTGCACAGGTGCACCGGGCTCTGATGCAGCCGTCGGATCCAATACAGTCCCCAGTGGAAGTTTGTGTAAAGGTGCAGAAACCCCATATTCGGCGTCAAGTGTTTTGGGACCTTCAAACGTACCGTTTTGTTTTGCATGTACTGGGCGCTGCATTTAATATACCCGTTGCTTGGGTGAAGGAAACTGTCGTTGAAGGCATCCGCCGTGAAGTGGACTTTTCCATAGAGGCGAGAAATGCTACTCGTATACGACAGGATTTTGCAGACCGCAGGGATTTGTATGTGCCGGAGGTGTATGGGGATCTTGTTACCCCTCGGCTACTTGTGATGGAGTGGGTAGATGGAGTGAAATTGGTCGACGTGGTGGCTGTGCGGGAGCAATTTGATGAAGTGAAGGTTCTCCAAACCGTCTTCGGTGCCTTCGGTGACATGATTTTTAAGAGCGGCTTCGTGCATTGTGATCCTCATGGGGCAAACATTCTTGTGCGTCCACAACCATATCCAATGGAAGAGGAGGCGTCTGGAAAGTCGAAGGAGTTGAGGCAGCCAGGTGGGAGGTGTTGCAACCCGCAGGTCGTTTTGTTGGATTTCGGGCTGTGCTGCCCCGAATCAGAGCGGTTCCGCCTTGAGTACGCTCTTCTGCTCAAGGCGATGATAATGCAAGACATGGTGACGGTGAGGAAAATAGTTTATTCGTGGGGTGTCGACGACGAAAAAACATTTTCAACCCTTCAGTTGCGTAGGTCTTACGCATCCCTTCACCGAAGGAACTGTGGTGAGATGACAAGGGAGGAGGCAATGCACATGCACAATGAAGAGAGGGAGCGCATTATGAATGTGCTGAAGAGGGAGGAACAGTTACCCTGTGAATTAGTCCTAGTTGGAAGAAGTATTGATATTCTTCATGGGGTTAATCGTCTGTATGGTGGGCTTGTGAACCACATGAGGGTTTTTGGTCGCCGTGCAGTTTCAGCACTGGGTCGTCTTAATACATATGAAGATATTCAGCTCTACTTAACGCATCTCGTTGGCCTTTCCAACGGTAATGCAGGAGAAGAGGCAATTCCGCCGTGTTGTAGTGGCAAACTCTTGTCTTTATTTGACCCTACACTCGAGCACCAACGGCGTGAAGAGGCCGCAGCCGTTCTTAAGTTTCGAAGTGGGGTAACCGCTGCTTTTCGTTACCGAGTCTGGGAGGGTATTATCTCTTTACTGATGTTGTTTCAGTTTGAGCTGGCACTCCTCTTTTTGGATGCCTACCACATGTTCATTCGGTGGTACAGCAAAGTGTTTGAAGTATCCATTTGGAACTGGATGGATGCGCGTTGGCAGAGGTTCATAAAGGCGGGGTGTTGTGGGAAGAAGGAAAACAAGTTTTATTCCATACGGTAATTTTGACGATAAGTTGTTTCTAAATTTGTAGGGTGAAAGTCCATGAAAGGTGACTCACCTTACACGAGTATAATTATTCTGAACCCCGTGGGTTGTCGCGGTTTAATTTTTTTTATTTTGCATAAGAGTACTGATATTTACAACTTCTATAAGTGCTTAACGTTGATTCTGAGGTTCTTCGTAGTACTTTATCCTTCTTGCACTCCTGCTACTTACTTGTCATATCTTACATCGTATATCATGCGCGCTGCCATACACTTGTCCATTCTCTTTGTGTGTGTGTTTTGCGTTTGTATGTGTTCATTGTCGCTCCTGTTATTATTATTGCAGCTATAGTTTGATGCGGTTTTCGTTCTACCGTCAACGCTATCTCGAATTTTGTTGCTGTTGCTGTAGAAAATACGTTATTTTTCCCTTCCCTGAAATTGCGAGGCTCTAGGCATTTGTTGTTGCTTCTCTTATTTGTCAGGCTTGACACTCCTCCTTAAATTGCTGTACGGGACTGGGGCCCATCAGACCATTTGCCGTTTGAAAGGAAGGTAACAAAAAAAAGGAGGAAGGAAGTACACAATCACATTGGATAGAGCAGAAAGAGAGAGGAATGAAAAGATATATTCAACACAAGGAAAGTCTACCCGCGCAAGTGGGCATAAAGCGATACCGCACCACGGCAGCAGAGGGCGCCACCCTTGCATCGTCCACCGCACATGGAGGTGATACGGCGGAACTGGTAGATCGTGGTATCGAGAGCGGAGTGTGCCACGAACATGAAGAGTCAAATGGGGGCAACGTACAGAGTGTGGAGAAAAGAACTCCCTCACTAGAGCCGACATGCGCCGACAGTGACAGCAGCTCTGAAAACGAAGATGATTATGACGAGTTAAATAAGGAAAGATTGCGGCTCGAGCAGATGCAACGGGATAAGAAACAAACTGAGGACAGAAAGGGCTCGATCGGTGGGAGCGCCACTGGTACTTTCTCACCTCGGTCAGAGAAGATGGGAATTGCCGGAAACGGCAACAGTGCTGTGGGAGGGGTTTCCTCATACAATCATGACGTTTTATTCCGTGGTGGTAAGTGGAGGGATAAGAATCACGAACCTGCTGAGAGTGAATCGAAGAAGAAGAAAAAGGAAAAGTGGGAGGCAGTTGTGAATGACACGCAGCGTTCCGCTGCGTACCAGCACTTTATGAAAAGTTACTTTAAGTGAAGGGAAGCGGACGTATACTCTCGCATTCGTGACATGGAGGGGTTCCGTGCAACGCTATTTTTTAAAAAAAATGGTTGGGGTGTTAAGACCGCTTAAACGGTCTTTTGTCGTACCATGCGAGTAAAATTATTCTCGGTTGGCGGCCGGTGTGTCTTCGGTGTTCCGGAGGTTGGTCCCATCTGCTGCATCTTTCTTTTGGATGAGCACTCCCAATTTCACTGAGTTACTTCCACGTGTCCACGTGTTGATGAATGGTGGCTGTGTCTTTTCTCCAACGTAGCGTTTAGTGCGCTGAATGCTGCTCTTTCAGGCGGTGTGTGACGAAGTTGTTCTTTCATTTGGTAGTGTATATTTCGTGCTTACCATGTGACCCCTCACGTGCTTCGGAAGTTTTCATTTGTCTAATTCTGTTGGGGAGCTTTGTGTGTGTGGTTGGTGTTCCTGGTATACTGACATATCGAATGGCGGCAAAGGAAGCCATGGAAACAAACTTATTCACAACTGTATGCCAATATACATTTAAATCTATATCC
>NW_027124260.1:24683-31750 GCF_001457755.1 Trypanosoma equiperdum | reverse complement strand
TATATATATATATATATATATACTATCTGCTATGTGCAGTGTTTTACCCATTTGTACACTGCCTTTTTCTTACTCTTTAAGCTGCTGATAGCGGTAATACCCTGATGAAGTACCTGGAGAATACCACTACTATTGTAAAACCAAATGGGAAGAAAAATGGCCTTACGAAATCGTCTAGTGAATGTATCAATTATTCCTTGTGTGAGGGCGCTGACTGCAACGCAAGGGCAGATTTGCAGGAGGGAGGCGCTAGCTGCCCTTGTTCACCACCGCTAGCTGCGGAAAGAATGGGTTGTGAACAGCAAAAATACGCCGCATCATCTCTTGGAGATGGACAACATAGAGGAAAACGCGGGCGCGGTGGCGAAGTTAGTAACGGGAACTGCGAGAATGTTTTACCTGAAGCATCTCCGTGTGTGAGCGCGGAGGTATCAGCTTCTTCAATTGTTCACAGTGCTGTCGCCGTGGGAGCATCCCCCGTCACACTTGAGTCGAGGAAAGAGACGGAACGGAGGGGTAAACGCATAAGTTGGCACGACGACGAAAACGGTGGCGTGGAGTCTGACTCTTTGAGCTCATCGTCCCTCCGCTCGGGTGCTAAGAGGAGAATTGACAACATGTTCATTTACCCGAGGGAACAACTTAGTTTACCCAAGGTAATTACAGAAAATACACCCTACTGCGAAAGGCAAAACGACGATGGAACATCTTACATCTCGTACAAGCTTCAGGGCCCTTCCCGTCGTTTCACAATGTGGAGACAACGACCGGTATCAGGAGATTGTGAAGGTAGAAAGGAATCGAAATTTGAGGATCAACCATGTGGTAATCGACCGCACAAAAGGATTAACTCGCTATTTTCATCCATATATGAATCGTACGATCCCAAATCTGATGAGCAAACTGTGCAGCTGCGTATAGCAACGTTTGATGAGGAATCTGAGGTTAATGGCGCTTTGTGCGCTGGTAATTTGCAGATGCCGTTTGCATGCGTGTCGCGTATCACTAACGACCCAGTGCCAATTCCGCTTGCGCCTTCAACTGAACCAAAGAACGCTCAAGTAAATGGGCAACACAGCTAAAAAAGACGCGCACACATTTATAGAGGGGGTGCGTTTCTTAATAATTTGCACTTATCTATTTTTATGTTACGCAAATCATGTGAGCAAAACTCTGGAATTGTGAAATATTGTCTTGACAGGGACGTGAACAGTCGCAGAAACAGTCAAGCGCGTTCCCTTTTACTGTTTTTATTCCTTCCGCTATTGATACGCGTGCACCCGTGTCTTTGTGTCTGCCCTATGTTCACTCGACGCGATTATCTTTTTCTTTCGACATCGCCGCTAGAAGAGTCACACCGCTATTTCTTTTGAACAACAGCGTTCCTGCTTCCAGAGTGTTGTATTTCTTTCTGGTCGTTGATGATAACACACTAGCAGTTCAGCGTCACGATCATCAATTTGCCTCCGTCCATTTGCTTTTTCTTCTGCACCAATTTTTGGGTTTGTTCCGACTGCAATCTCGCTTTTTAAAAGAAGTCAAGAATAGCTTCGCTTTCAGCACTTTAATCATTGGTAAGCGTATTTTAACGACAAATAAACGAAGGGGAAAGGAGAGGGTGAAAACAACATCGAGGCGAATTCGTGTAGTGTTCTACGAAATGCAACAGTCAATTCGGCTTGCTGATCGCCTCGCGGATGTGCCACCGTATTCCGTGTGGACAGAAATGACACCCCTCGCCAACAAGCACGGGGCTGTTAACCTCGGTCAAGGTTTCCCCAATTTTCCTCCACCCGATTTCCTCTTGAAGGAAGCCCATCGTGTGTTTGATGAAAGTGTTGTGACACCAACGAACCAGCAGTATGCGCGAACGCAGGGCAACCTGGAGCTTGTGTCCGAACTGAAGCGTATATACGCAAAACATCTTGGGTGGCCCGATATAGGTGACGAGAACATCGTCATTACCAACGGCACAACTCAGGGACTGAACATGGTATTTCAGGCTATTGTCAATCCAGGCGATGAAGTGATTACATTTGAGCCCTTCTACGACGCTTACCAATGTGACATCCAACTGGCGGGTGGTGTGGTAAGGTTTGTGCAGATGATTCCTGGTTCTACAGGCCTTGCGGACTCGTGGACCTTCAGTGAGGAGCAGTTACGGTCACTGATAAACCCGCGGACAAAAGCTATACTTGTCAACACACCACAGAACGTTCCCGGGAAGGCGTGGACGCGGGAAGAAATGAATATTGTCGCATCCCTTGCTTTGGAGCATAACCTTATCGTTGTGTCCGACGAGGTGTATATGCATCTTGTGTACGCGACCCCGCATCCCATTGAGGGACAGAAACACTCGCATCTCTCAATAGCAGCGTTGCCGGACATGCGTGACCGCTGCGTCACACTGTGCAGTTCTGGTAAGACGTTTTCGGCTACGGGCTGGAAGATTGGCTGGGCGGTGGGCCCCACGAAGCTTATTCAGGCTCTGAGCTTGTTGGAATTGTACCAAACATTCAACGTGGCCACACCCTTGCAGATTGCAACGGCCCGCGGCCTTCGCATTGCGGAGGAAGTCGGTTACTACGAGAATCTTCTCTCGCAATACGAAAAGCGTCGGAAGCTCCTTTGTGACATGCTTGCAAAGAATAACTTACCCCCAACCATACCCTCAGGTGGGTTCTTCGTTCTAGCGGACATCTCACTTGTGGACCCCAAGCATTATCTTGACCCCAATGAAAGGTCGGTTGGTCGAGACTGGCAGTTCTGTCGGTGGCTCACACGCACATTGAAGGTGTGTGCGATCCCTGTGACTGCTTTCTGCCAGAAGGAGAATCGCCCGGTATATGATAAGTTCGTTCGGTTTGCTTACTGCAAGAAGGAGGAAGACATTATAGAGGCTGGCATACGCCTTGAAAGACTGAGCGAGTACCTGCTTCCTGCCCATTAGTAAAACCTTCAATTGAATTGGACATCAGGGATCTGTGGCCGGCCATTTTTTGTTCGCTTTTGTAGGAGGAGGTTTACCCTTTCATTGTGCAAAACGTAGTCCGTATTTATCTTTCAGCGATACGAGATTCTTTTTTATGTTACTTTCACTCGTCTATATTTTTAGTACAATGCGGCCGGCCAGGATAAACTCATGCTTGCTTTTCGTACTTTCTCCGGTTTTCGAAAACATTTTCTTTTCTTATTCAATAATATAACCTTTTATTTAGTTTTTTATTTCTTCGTTTTGCCATACATTAATTTTTCTTCCTCTTGTGTCTTTTCCCCCCGGCGCGGTGCGCCGTTGCAGTGAATTTTTGTGGCCGACGTTCTGCGTGACCGTTATTTGCCCTCTCTTGGATCCATTTCTCCCTTTCTATCAATTTTAAAGCGAAAATAATTATTTTCCGCTATTTTTATCGATCGGATTGCTCCCCCCCCTATTTCTGAATTGTAGGTAATCTGTGTCTGTGCATATGGTTTTGCTTGGTTCAATACACTGTGATGAAAACGTGTTTCGCTCCATATTTGAGCTGATGCTATGCAACCCTATTGTAGCGCAGGTGTCGACACTGAAGAAGGAAAGGAAATGAAAACAAATGAGAACATGATAACTGTTGAAGGGTGTGAATGTATTTCTTCCCTCACAATCTCCTTAGTGAATATTTTAACGTTTACGTGTTGCGTCGTTAAGTGATGAGCACACCGAGTTGTGGAAAAGGGGTAGTAGTATCTGACATATTTTCCGAGAAAAGTACTTTCAAGTTACTTGGATACGGGAGTCACTTACCTCTTTCCGGGACAGGGAGTTCGGCGTCTTGGAAGTCCGGCTGAGAGTGATGTAGGGCAAAAAGAAAACGAGTAGCCAATTTTTTTTTGTGTGTGTGTCTTCACAAACCCGATTTTTATGTGCCGTCTCTATTCCTCAAATTATTTTTATGAAAGGCTGGTACGACAGCGTGGTGATGTATGCAGTTTCCCCTAGTTTTTTTTCTCTGACTCACCTTTTTTTTAAAAAAAAAGTTCCGTGTCATACTGTTGGGTGCCGTGTGGGAGTATATGGTGGCCAACCTGTTATCTCCTTTATCTTCCTCTTTCTCCGTTATGTTATACGCATCAACGTTTTCTTTTCAAATCTACTCCTTCTATTTCTGTTTCTACTTCTTTATTATTATTTTTATTCTCGTGACATTGTCTTCACTGTTGTTTCACACCCCCGAAATCGTTGTATTTTGAATACCAGCTTTCCATGGATACTTCCTCGGAGCTGTTTATTAGAGACAGATTTCCCGAGTTTGTATGCAAACGCAGTGCATTATGCGGTAGCGGGGTTCAATCATTGCCATATGTATCATCAATTGCGGTTGATTCAAATGTCGAAACCGTTGGTTGTGGTAACCCTCCCTGGTGCCGTGCAGTGGAGGGATTTTCTGCACTTGAGCGAACTGTTCGGGAGAAGCTGAAGCGTCTCTTCGAGCGACAATACGAGTTTCTTCAACCCAAATTTGTGTCCGATGAAGAAGAGGAGAACATGAAGCAGGGAGAAATTGGCAAGGAGGCGCAAGAGGTGCAGAAACTGTTGAAAGAATTAGAACGGATGGTTTCAGGATGTGACCTCCACCGACGCGCGCCCAGTGAGGATGAGCGAAGGGTTTCTTGTAATGTCAAGAGATACCTCTCGCTTCATCTCTTGGAACTTACTCAAATGTTCAGGGGAGGGCAAATATTATTCGCAACAAAGTTGAAGCAGCGAGAAGAGAAGGTGAATCGATATAAGTTGATTGGCTCACCGGAGGCACACAGGCGGATGGAGCAGGAAGACCGAATAACGCACTATCTCGAAAAGGGTTATACGCAAACAGATATTAAAGAGCTTCTACTCGAGGATGAGCGTGAGCAGCGCGTCGGTCGAGAAATTAGCGAAATCGTCGAAAGCATTAAGGAACTTCATACCGTGTTTGAGAGCCTTAACTCGTTGGTAGTTGACCAGGGTTCTGCCTTAGACCGTATTGATGTTGCCATTCAACAGACGAGAACTAGTGTGGCTGATGGCGTCACTATGTTGAAAGACGCACGAAACAATTCGAGCAGTTGTACACTAATGTAAGCGCACCGGTCGAAGCATACAGTTTTTTTCACCCCCTTTCGCGGGCATATCTATTGTTATCATCACCTCACTTCCTCCGTTCTTTGTGGTTGCCGCTGGTAACTGGTATATTATGTGTGGGTTTCGTATAGTTTCTGTTATGGAGATCTAAATTAGTGAGGCAGTATGGTATGGGATCGCGCAGCCCTTGTGTGGATGCTCTCTTGCTCTTGCATGATTCCCCAATTTTCCTGTGTATCGTTACCACTCTCTCGTGAGACGCATTTTTTATTTTTCGTTTGTTGCGGTACAAAAGATATTAAGGCAAAAAAGAGTGTATATGCGTCCGTTAACGGAGGAAGAGACAAAAAAGCTGTTTGACAAGCTTGCACAATACATTGGACCGAACACTGCCCACCTGCTTCAGCAGAAGGGAACCAAATCGGCTGGTGTTGCTCCTTTCAACAATGGCAAGACCACCGGCAATAATGGGAGCAACGATGATGATGATGGTGATGACGGCGAAGAACAAAACTCGCAGCAGACTTATGTCTTCCGTTTGCACAAGAACCGTATTTGGTACATGCCACTGAGGCTGGCCAAACTCGCAAGTTGCGTGGCGAAGTCCAACTTAATGGGAATTGGTGTTCTCTTCGCTAAGGTCACGCACCACGGTCATGTGCGACTGCAGGTAACGGCGTTAGAATATATTGCACAGTACTCTCTCTTTAAAGTGTGGTTGAAACCAAGTCAAGAGCAGAAGTTTCTGTATGGTGGCCACGTCACGCGTGCCGGTTTGGGTCGTATTACAGAAGCAACACCGCGACATCAAAAAGTGGCTGTCTTTTCTATGGGCGATGTACCCCTCGGTTTTGGTGTGGCAGCGCTTGGGACGTTGGAGTGCAGGCGGTGTGAGATGAACAGCACCGTATTATTTCATGAAGCTGATGTTGGCGAGTACTTGCGTAACGAGGCACGCTTGACGTAGCATACCTGTCCGGAGAAGTGAAGAAGAGAAAATAAGTAATACGTGTAACATTTTTTAAGCGCTGTGGGGCCTCTCCCCATCTCCCCCTTTCTCTACCTCTATAAAAATAGGAGGAGAAACTGTGGTGTACTCTCCGTTGTGATCAAGTGATTTTTGACTTCCACGCACCATCATTTAGAAGCGGCACTTTTCCCTTTTTTTTTTGGTATTCCCTTCTTTTCAGCCACACGCACGTTGTATTAATTCGAACTCTCCGTTAGTGATTGTGTTCGCCTTCTGTGTTTACCAGTTGAAGAAGTTGCTATATTTATTTATTGGTGTAAGTGCACTCCGCAGTGTGCCCTTGGCGGTGTGCTACATATCGTGGGAGAGTTACGAAGGTCCGAAGAAAACATCTGGAAGGAGATCACAAAATAAAAAAAAGGGGGGGAGGTCAAAAGGAAGCTTGAAAGGTTAGTTCATTCTCCAGTTGCATCCGACGTAACGAGGGAAGAGAGGAGTGCTCACTTTTCTACTCTGTAATACCGATGACAAACACCGTCAAACACTCAATGGCACGTCTACGCGCAAAGATGTTAGGTGCGGCAAAAATGTTCCCAGATTATAATTTCCGGCATTATTTTGTGCAACACGTTAAGGATCAGTTTGTGGCGATGGAAAAATGGGGTGTGGAGGAGCAACGCCGGTTTCTTAGGCAAGAGGGCGCAAAGAAACTGAGCGAAATGAGGCGTATGGCACTTGTGAACCGTATGTACTCCTCCCAACCCGTGTTTCTGGACGAGCGGGCGGCTTCTAAACCTTCCGTGACGCAAGAAGAAGAAGAGTAACGGGATGTAATGACATTGTCGTGGTTGCATAAGGAATCGTCCGTTGATACCACTTAACTCTTACGGGGCGGCACAAAAATTGGCATGTTGCACTCCATTTCCGGGGGTGGGGGGTGATTACACAATACATAAATGCTTGTTTTCATGCATTTGAAACCTTCAGCTGAGCGCGGTTCGG
>NW_027124260.1:20817-24671 GCF_001457755.1 Trypanosoma equiperdum | reverse complement strand
TTTTTTTTTTTTTGTACCACATGACTGCCGCACTTTTCTCCCCGTCAGTCCCCAATTTCGTGTAATACAAAAACACTTATGCCTTAACCACAGTTACAGCAAGCGATGCACGTAGGAGTGAGATGTTGAAGTTGCCGTGTACATCATTGCATTCACCCGTGTATGGGTGTGACGGCGGCTTTGCAGGTCGTCAACTGGTTCTCACGCGGGTTGTCCATCTTTTTTTATCTTTTTGATTTAGTGCGATGACTGTGATTAGAACCTGGTCAAAAGGAAGGACTTAGCGGTAGTGTTCTGTACCGCATCGCTCTGACCACAGATTCCTCCTCGTGGTACAAAGCGAATGAAAAACGAACGGAGTTACCTGTGGGGATTTCTTCTTAATCTGTATCGTTTTATTCTTACTTTTTTGATTCCTTCATAATTCCTACTTTCCACCCTGTTTGTTGGCCCCGCATTCATACTTGGGCTAACGTTTGGGTGTTAATCCTTGCTTTTCTCCACACGAACTCACACATGCGAGGAAAGAGCGCTAGGCGCAAGTAGACAAGCAATTCACACGAACATATATATATATATATTTGTATATACTACATTCAACTGCAGTTGTTGCGACGGGGCGGCATAGTTTCTGGTAGTACTTTGCTTCCATCATTTGAGGGGACATAACCAAACACACGTGGCGCGTTCAGATAAATGTTACTCGATTTCATTTTCAGTCACCTGCGGGATATGGTTCTTTGGGTAGTTATTTTCTCACTCGCTGGTGCGGAACTGGAAAACTACAGCACAGTGATCAGCAATGTGGCATTCAGTGCACTACTGAGTTTCACTATGCCGATGCAGTTGGCGGAGCTGCGCTCAATGCTGCTGGAATTAGTATTGGGCCCGGACGACGATGGAAAAGTTGAACGAAATAAGGAAGCAGATGTGGAGGGAAGCCGCAAGTTGAAGGAGATGCTCATGCTCTTGGGTGCCATTATTCTTGGTGCAGTTGTTACGCAGTTGGATTGGGCGGTGTGGTTTCAGCGCTGGCCTCTCTCTTCTGTTGTGTTGTACTCCATTGTTCGTGCGCTGCTGTATTACTCCGGCAAGACACCAGAGAAGGTTGATGAAAAGGTGGAATAAATACAACAGATAAATACGCATTGCGCATAATTTGCTTAAAAGAAATAGCGGTAACAGTAAAACGTACTTCTCTTTCATTTTAAAAAATAATAATGGGAAAGTCGGGAAGGGTGCGGTGGGGCGCAAAATTACAGTGAGATTTTCCTGTCATAATATTGATCTTGCATTTACTTCATTACGAGGTCCTTGGGTGCGCTGACTAACGTTACATGTGTTGTGTCGACGTCATTAATCGTCTTCATTGCCATCCATTTATTCTCCTTCCATTTCTACTCCGCGTCTACTCAGTTCGTAACTGAACCAATAGTTCGAGCACCGCGGAAGGAAACCACATACCGGATCCAAAGTTGTGGAGACCCAACTGCTCGGTGATCGAAGGTAATATTGAATGCTTTGCGTGCATAGTCAACCCGTGAGACGGACCACCAGCTTATAAGAACGAGTTGGGAGAGGGGGAGGATAGAGTAGTAGTATTACGGAGAAGAAGCAGTAACGCTGAAGCTTTTGAATGTCTGTGTGTCCTCCACCATGGACTGGGATGACGGCGGAGGAGATTTCACAGAGGCTTGCGCTACTCACTTCGCAAACTATTTTGCAGCATGACCTGAACCGTAGGTTCACACAACACGCGGTATTTTCAACTGGCTCAGAGGAACTTGACCGGTTGTTGCCCGACGGCGGGATGACGTGCGGGACAGTCCTGGAGGTGTTTGGTCCGCCATCAGGAGGGAAATCCCGCCTTGTGCGCCGCATGATATCTTCATTTGCGGCACAGGGTGCATTAGAGTGGACGACTAGAGGGGTTGATGTGGGAATATGCGACGGCAGCCCATCGAAGGGACTGGAGGTACAGCAAGAATGTCTGAGGGCGAGAGCAGAGGAATGTTGCAGACCACGTGAGTGGTGTGTTTTCTACGTCTTGTCTGACCCGTCCTCTCTCAATCCCCGTCATTTGCGGGAAGAGCTCGAAAAAGCCCTCCAGCGTGCAATGTTGTGTGATGTGCACTGCGAGGGTGAGATTGAAAGGCTCCTCGATGACATCATAGGAAGGGTACAAGTGGTGAACTTCGCAACCCTAAATGACCTTTTAAACTTCTTCCGTTTTCTGTACCACGAGGAGTATCCGTCGTCTATGCATCATGCTAACCAACGCCGCGCGTTGGTCGTTATCGACAGTGTTGCTCGCCTTTGGGATCACCCGACATGTGGAGCAACAAAGCATGCGCGGCACTGGGCGGCGGCTGAACTGGTGCGTGAGTTGCGCAATGTTATTATGCTTGGGAACGGTTGGCGTGGTGAGTATTGTGGTAACATTGACTCGCATCACTTAGATACCGAAGCTGGGAACGTTTTTTGTAGCGTCCAGGCTGCCAATGCGGGTACCTCTGTTGGTGGTAGTGTGGCGGTTGTTCTCGTTAACGGGTGCACGAACACGCGTTACTGCCACACCGTTGTTGGACCTTTGGGGGTGCCCTTGTGGTTGGCAGCTGCAGCGGATATTCGTCTTTTCATTGAACCCACATCAACTTCGGGTGATTATCCGCCCACTACCGGCGAGGATGACGATGGCATGTTATGCACTCACCAATACGGGGCTGCAAAACACGTATTGGCGGTGCGTGTAGCGAAGGGCAGTGGTTCCTCGGTTCCCCGCGTGGGAAACATCTTTTTACCCTGATAAGGCGGTTTCCGTCTACATTTCTTTACAAATATGTGCAGTTCCCTTCATCGTAGTACTGCAGTCAGTGGCGAAGTGCTAGTTTGATACACTGTGCTTTGTGTTTATTTCCTTGAAGCGATACTCTCGCAACTGTTGTTAAGGATTTTTATCACCTTTCTTGCGCGACCAACGATAGGTATTACTTTTTGAACAGCTGTTAGGTACTTTGGTGCGCAGGACGAAGCGAAGAAAAACAAACAAACAAACAAACAAACTAGAACATAATCCCGTTAGACAACCGATAATTTGTAGTTACTTTCATTTGTGGTTCTGATGTTAACTATCCGTGTCGGTAACCTACCAGTTTGCCTTTGCTCAAACTTGCGCAACACGTTCAACCCGACTTATGCCTTCGGGGTTAAGAGGAATGACGGCACGGTGGCACTTCTCGACGGGAAAAGTGGCCACCTACTGCTCCCATTTGATGCGGAGGGGAACATTATCGTCACTCCTGGGGCGGATTACCAACTTGTTTTCTTGTCCAACGATTCAACTTCATCCACTGTTCACACAACGCAGGGCCTGGGAAAAGGAGGCACAAACAAAACTAGTCATGATTTCGAGCTTACAAAGGCCCTTGCAAAGGATGGTTCAATTCACCGGGAGAAGAGGCGTTTAGACGATGGGCGAGCCACCAGTCGTGAGAGGTTTCACAAGGGAAATGCACACTACTCAGTGAGTGATTCTAAACCCACGAAGAGGCGTAAAAGAGATCATTCCGTAGACAAGGATGCAGTTGTCGAGGCCGAATTCGGTTCTCAATCGATTAATAAAAAGGAGAGGAGTGTTAAGGCATCTCGTAAAGACTCTAACAGGGAAGATTCTGACGATCCCGATGATATTCCGATATTCTGCACGTTAGCCGGAAAGCCAACTCCCGCACCCATTTCATCAAATCACACCCCAACAGTTTCTCCCGCTCCGAAGGAAGTTTACCTCGTTGATAATTTTGATCCCACCACGAGACCGGCACATTCTGAGGAAGGGGCTCTCGATAGTTCCGCGA
>NW_027124260.1:18252-20783 GCF_001457755.1 Trypanosoma equiperdum | reverse complement strand
AAAAAAAAAAGACCCGCCTCTCAAGCCAAACGGTTGTGTTGGTTTTATTTTGTAAGTTGTGGTTGTCATAGTTGGGATATTGCGTTTTCAGGCGAGGTGGGTGATAAAGAAAAGGGGGAGATTTTGTAATTTCAAATAAAGTTTCGAGAGCGTTACGGGTGGTTAACATAGAAAGAAAAAAGAGGAGAGAATGAATGCACTACTAAAAAGAATCAGAAGTAAAAGAGCTAAAGCGCAAATGATAAAAGTCGCCCGTGTACAATCTGTTTTTTTTTTCCAAACGCAGAGGTGGAATATGGTAAGAGGATTTTTCTTTCCTTTTTTTTTTTTCGTCTCGCGACTGCGACAACGGATCGATAATAAGATATGCGGAACTAGCAGTAGAGAAGGCAAATGTCGGAAGAAAAGTGAGAGTGTAAACAAAAAAAGAGGGCTTTTTAAAAAAAAAGATAAAAATATAATAAACAAGGAAATGTAAAAAAAAAAAAGAAAAAAACAAACAGAGGGAACAAAAGTGAACCTAAAGAAAAATTGAAAGGGAAATGTGACATTTTACAAGTTCCGAGTTCTGCATAGCAACAAATGCTCAAACTCCCTTCGGCATGCGCTCAAACATTCACGAATCGTTGTTACGTTTTTGCTGGCTTTCTCCCGTCGCTTTTTCATTTTGTTTAGTTATATTGTTGGTATTTCTTTTTCTTTTCTATAGCTATTTAGACTTTCTTATTATTGCGCGTTAGAAAGTTTTTTTTTTCCACCACCCAGACACATCTTTCGCTTTTCTTTTTCTTTTATTTATTTTACACCTTTTCATCAGATTGTAATATATATATATATATATATATATATATATAGTTCCCCGTTAATTTTCTTTTTCTTTTTTTTGTTATTCGAAATAGTTATATGATAATGTGATATGCTTAAAATAAAAGAAAAAAAGTAGATCCACAAATTTAAAATTTAATTTAACTATGATTGTCGTTTTTATCTTGTGTTGATAAAAACGGGGTCGGATGGTGTTTGCGTTTTTGTATATGCCGAATAAAACTGCAGAATATATTTATATAAAATATTTATAGTAACAAATTAGCGACTTTTCATCTCACTTCCTCCGATTCTGTTCGCTTTTTTTCGCTGTCTCGTTATTTATTTACTCATTTACTTTTTTTTCCTCTCTCCCCTCCCTCCCCTACCCCCTTTCGTATAAAAATATAAATATATTTATAAATGTGTTAGTCTCTGCGTTTCCTTTTATTACTTTCTCTGTTTTATTTTTCATCTTTCGATGTTTTGGCGTGCAGCTGTAGGTTTTGTGTTTTTTTTATTATCATTAAACTTAATCACTATTCTTATTTTTGTATTTTCTTTTAATATATATATATATATATGTTTTAGTTACTAGTGGCTTGCTTTTCTACGTTTCTTTTTGTTTTTTTTATTTATGAGTCGGGGCGAAGGAAGCGGTGCCTTTCCTTCATTTTACCTCTGAGTTATTAATTTTTTCCCCCATTTTCCCCCTGCTCTCCGCCTGCCATCAGGATCTGGTTTATTATTTTAATTTTCAGCACCATCATCACCGCTATTCCCTTCTTTTTTCTTTTTTTCCTTTTTTCTTTTGACATTTTGTCATATTTTTGTTGTTTTTGTTGTTTTTGTTGTTAAAAATATGATTTGGCTTTCATGTGTGTCGGCTTCGGTTTCGTAATGAATGCATTACAACATAACCTTCTTCTTGCTTTTCATGCTGGCGTTTGTTTCATTTTGTTTCTTTTTTTTTATTTTTCCTGTGTCGACCTCAATATCCAACCGTCATGTTGCACCTGAGTGGTGGATGAGGAACAGGACGGTAACAAACAGATAAAAAATAAAAATTAAAATCAACTTCAAAACTTTGTTGAGTTCCCGTTGATGTTTATAAAAATGAATGATGATGATGATAATAATAATAATGATAACAAATGCTGTCGCTCTTGTTGTTAATATAACCATTTTTGTTATTGTTAAATTGTTAAGAGGTCAACGATGAGGCAGTGGATGATTTTTATTCATATGAACAAATTAAGTTGTTAAAAGTGGCGCCAATGGAAAGTGATTTGAAGGTGTGAAGTAAAGAAAAAGAGAAACAACAGCGGTAATAAATACCATTTTTTTCTTTAAAAAAGAAAAAAAAAGGTACATACGACATCTGAAAAGGGGGAAGGCATAATCATGATATCAGTAATAATATTAATATTACCAACAAGGCAAGAGGCAGGGAAACAAAGGGAGAGAAGGGAGGGGAGAAACATACAAAAGGAAAAAAAAGATAATAATAATAATAACAATAATAATAACAATAACAATAACAATAACAATAATAATAATAATGATGATGATGATGAGAGATGAGTGTTGTGAGTAAGTGAGGAAGTGTGTGCGTAGGGCGAGAGTACTACTATTATTAGATGAGATTAATTAATTTTGATCGCAAAATAAATGTAAAATAAGAGCAGTTCCAAAGGCAGGTGTGAAAGTGGGCATCATCGTACGCG
>NW_027124260.1:17748-18242 GCF_001457755.1 Trypanosoma equiperdum | reverse complement strand
ATAATAATAACAATAATAATAACAATAACAATCACAATAATAATAATTATTATGTGATGTCTCCTCTTCCTCCTCCGCATTCTCCTTAAATGACACAACCCCTTTATAAAAGGGGGAAAAGAAAGAAAAGAAGAATGGTAATTGTGTTTATGTATGTGTGTTTATGAGTTGGAGGGAGGGAGGGGAAAGCGGTATATCAAATGAATAAAATGACAAACCGAAACCGAACCAAAACGAAAGAGGAACGTAAAAAAAAAAAAGGAGGAGAAATGACAGTAAAGATATGGAGTGTAATAAAACTGAATAGAATGAAACAGAGAGCAAGGAAAAAGAAAAGGAAAGGAAAAAAGACAGATTGGTAAGGACGACATTTGTTTTGAGGAGCGGCAGTGGGAAATAGCGTGAAAAAGAGAAAAAGAAAAAAAGAAAAGGGAGCGAGGCGAGTGTTGAAGTGAAATACTGTGGGGTATTTTTGGACACCACGAATGAAACAA
>NW_027124260.1:17119-17738 GCF_001457755.1 Trypanosoma equiperdum | reverse complement strand
AAAAAAAAAGACAAATACATTAAATATGAGGAATACAGAATAGAAGAGATGAATAGAAGATGCGTACCCGGGTGCTCATGACTGGTACGACATTTACATGTTTTGTTTTGTCTTTTTTAAAATAAATAAATAAATATATATATATTCATGTGGTTGGAATGTATATGGAGTGATGTGGAGGTGTAGTGGTAGTTATGCAGATGGCGAATGCTCACTCGCAGCAACTGTAATTTGTCTTATGTTTTTACTTTGTTCCTCTTTCATCCTTTTAATTTTTTGGCGAATTCAAGAAGGTGAGGGCGAAGGGAAACAAACAGCAGGAAATGGGGTGAATTTTGTTGAAAGAAAAAAAAAGTGAATAAAAAGAAGGTAGTGATGCTTACCACTATATATCAGGTTCTTTGCGTCTGATTCAATAGAAGAAACGGAGAGAAAATTGTGTACAATGTATAATTGCTTTGCATTTTTTATACGCACGCGTGATAACTTGTAGTGCCTCCCCCCTATTCTCTTTTTTTCCTTTACAAACACAACTCTCTGAACTTAAAAGGGGAAGAGTAGAGACGGAAGCGAGTGCGGAGGCGGATGGTTTTAACATCTAAATACCGTTACTCATATT
>NW_027124260.1:14213-17107 GCF_001457755.1 Trypanosoma equiperdum | reverse complement strand
TTTTTTTTTTTTTGTAAAAAATATTTCTCCACCTGAGTTGTAAGTCCATGATGGAACAACGCGTGAGGTGAAAGGAACAGAGAGGAAGAAAGATAGAGTGGCGGAAACGGACGGTCTTATGATTGTTTCTTTTCCGACGAGTCTTTCACATTAATTCAATCAAATATGCATAACTGAGTTCTCTCTCTTTTTTTTTCTTTTTTTCTTTACTTTTCTTAATTCTCCTTCTCCTCTTTCTTCCTTTACAAATTACTATTTTTCTTTGTTTTTGCATGCATTTCACAGGGATAGGATTACGCTTTAATTATTAATCATGAACCGTAGTTCGAGGAACCTTGCAGAGATGCAGGATGAGATCAACCAGTTGGACGACCGTTACAAACTTGAAAAGATAATTGGTGCGGGATCCTATGGTGTCGTCATCCGCGCGAGGGATACCACAACAAACGACCTAGTGGCCATTAAACGCGTCAATAAGGAAATATTCGAGGAAATAATCCTTGCAAAACGTATTCTTCGCGAAATCAAGCTGTTGGCACACTTTCACCACGATAATATCATTGGACTCCGTAACCTCATCACCCCGGCCGACCGCGACAACTATGATTACTTTTATATTGTCATGGATGTAATGGAGACCGACCTGAAGCAAGTGCTCCGAACTGGCCAAAGTCTCACGGAAGGTCACATACAATATTTCATTTATCAAATCTTACATGCCCTAAACTTCATCCATTCTTCAGGTGTTATTCATCGAGACATCACCCCGGCCAACATTTTAGTCAATAAAAATTGTGATTTGAAGATATGCGACTTCGGACTTTCCAAAGAGGAGAGTGATCAAGGGGAGCACATGACAGATTATGTTACCATGCGTTGGTACCGTGCACCGGAGCTGGTGATGGAAGATAAGAGGTATTCCGCACAAATTGATGTGTGGGGAGTTGGAAGTATTCTTGGTGAGTTGCTGGGCGCCCGACCCCTGTTTCAGGGAAAAGACCGTGTGAACCAACTGGACAAAATCATTGATGTTATCGGAACTCCATCTGAAGAGGATATAAATTCCATCGGGTCCACTGCGGCGCAGAAGTATTTAAAAAAGAAGTCATTTCGTCCTGCACCCGATTGGGCCTCCGTATATCCCAGAGCGAGTCCAGAGGCGCTGGACTTATTGCGGCGGATGTTGGTGTTCCATCCAGACAAGCGCATAACTGTCGCTGAAGCATTAAAACATCCCTTCCTTAGGGATCTGTACGAGGAATCCGATGTACAGGTTAGTATCCAGCACTTTAACTTTGATGAAACACAACATAAAACAATTCAGGAGGTAAAGTGGGCGGTGTATGATGAGAGTGTGGCATTTCACAAAAACCACCCCCGGACAGCACCTAGGCCACAACAACAACAACATTCTGCGCAACAACCCGCCGCTGCTGCATCTCTTCCAACTGTTGATATCGCTGGAGAGTGGCGGTCAGCGCAACAAACAATTGAGCGGGGCGAGGAGGAATGTGGTGCGGAGCAGTTCGACAAATATGTGGGTTCCGTTGAGTGATCAAATTCAGTTGTTAAAAGGGCGTCTGCGAAAAAAAGAAAATAATAATAATAATAGGAAAATGAAATAAACAAAACAAAACAAAAATAACGAACAAGAAAAAGGAAAGGAAGGAGGAGGAGGAGGAGGAAAGCTGCAAGAGTGGGTATAAGCACGTGCATGTATGCGTTTGTACGTTTTTTTAAAATTTCGTTTTGTCTCAGGGAAGAGCAGCTTTAATGGGATTTCCTCGGCCTGCTTAGCTGATGCTGCGGCGGCCGTATTACGTGAAGGGATGCTAGAAATATGATATAATACGAAGGCCGAGAGGTATATATTGCGTGCGATGGAATAAAGTGAAGAGAAAGTTGTTGGAGGTGACGGTGCAAAAATTCAAAGCTATCAAATAAAGACTCATCGGGTAAATGGGAAATAAAAACTTAAACGAAGAGAAACAAAAGAAAAAAGGGTGGAGGGGAACGTAAATAAGAAACAGATAAGCAGCAACTGACAAAAATATGAAGGTAGGGGTGGTGCGAAAAGAAAGGAAAAATTTGCCCGTGTGTGTGTGTATGTGTTTAAAGGAACGGGGGTCAAAAGTAAAATAAATCGAATGAATAATTGGGGGAAAAAAGGAAAGGAGAGGTTAAATGAAACAAAAGGAAGGAAATATGAGCATATGGCTACAAGTATATGATTCTGTCGGTGGAATGAGATGGTTAAGAGGAGTAGAGGAAATAGGGATTCTACGGAAAAGTGAGTTGATGGAACGTATGGTAAAGGACTGCGGTGGGTTTCGTATGGTTTTACTTATGAAAAGAAAGTCATTTTACCCTCCTCCTGCTGTCCCCGACTTGTGTTTGTTGGTTTTGTTTTGTTTTGTTTTGCTCCGATATTTCATTCCCTTCCCTTCCCTTCCCTTCCCCTCCTAATCTATACGAATTTAGAGGGTGAGCGTTCGGTGTTTGAGGACGTCATGCCACTCACGGATGAATTCTCATGCTCATTTCTTGTGTGTGCGTGGGAAAAGGGCAGGGTAAAGGAGGAATTACTTATTTATTGTATTATTTTTTTTTAAAAAAGGAGAGGAATAGGAAATGGGAAGGTGTGCAGTGAATGACTCAAGGTGATGAGATAGAATATGATGGTTACCGTGGGTGCTTTTTTTTTTTGTTGATTCGTTGGTTGGTTGTTTGATTTATATGTTTCTATACTTATATGTGTGTGCTTGTAGCACCTTCATATTCTGACGTTACATACGCATATTTGATATTTCTTCTTATATTTACTTACATATGTATAGTCCTAAAAATTCTTTAAGCAGCGCCAGCAACAAAAAGAATGCTTGACTTCCATCACA
>NW_027124260.1:2788-14203 GCF_001457755.1 Trypanosoma equiperdum | reverse complement strand
TTTTTTTTTTTCTGTTTATGCTTCCATCATTTTTACCATTTTCCCCGTTCCTCAATTGTCGCCGACATTATTATGGTTCCTTTTCATTCTTTTCCCATGTTTGTTTACATTCCCCTTCTCTGGGTTAAGGAATGCTTGGCGCGTGTATTTCAAATAAACAGCATGAAGCTACTTGCCTTCCGTGACTGCCTAGCGTTCTTCCGTCGCTTCGTTTTGTTTGTGTTTTTTTTTTTTTCTCCTTCTAGGTATTTAATTTCTTTTTTCCTTCTTATCTTCCATTCGGTATTTTACATGTTGGTGTTATTATGACGAGGCTTGCTTAGGTATGTTGCTCCCGTTGCGTTGTGGTGCTCCTTTTTTTTTTTTACTTTTTGGTCACTTTTAATTCCTACGTGGCTCTCTGTGCGGACGTGGTGTACAACCTTTCCTACACGTACAAATATACAAATATGCGCACACTTACATACGCGGGTACGTATATACGTACATCTACATATGTATTGGTTTTGTGTTCAAATTAACATGTGTCGTTGCTACCATCGCTCTTTTTTTTCTTTGTTATTAATATTAATATTGATATTAATATTATTTATATTGCTGGGAATAGCATTACTATTTTTCTTTCTTTCGTTAACTATCTCCCCCCTTTCCGAATTCGTTTCTTCTTTTTTAAAAAAATTCTTTACCACCCAACCCAATTTCTTTATTTTTCCACCGTCGCACAGTTGGAATGAATGAATATCGGAGACAATTGAGGGTAAAGAGAAACTCAAAAGGAAAAGAGAAAGAGGGATAAAGGAAATGACGGGAACAAAAACAAAAAATAAAATGAAAACTAGAATTACATTTCTCCTCATCTTCCTTCCCTCCCTCCCATATATACACACATATGCACACACTTCTGATATCGAAACGGGGAAAATGAAGGGGAAAAATAACAGTCACATGATTGGATGGGTGTGTAGTCGACGGTGGGTGCGGGACCCCTCCGGAAACTGCGAATTGTGGAAAGAGAATCGGGTGCCAAACGTCGGCAATATTTTGCAGCACTTCCTGACTGACTGACTGACTGACTGTGCGGAAGTGCGCGTGTATGTTTATATATTTAATCCGTCTGTGTATACATATATTCATCAATCTGCACGAGTGTGTGGATTACAATTGTGTGTTGAGCCTACGGCATGGTCGGTTGCGGCTTGCGAAGCTGTTTGTCTCGCTTTTACCCAACTACTGTTGTCATTCTTGTTTTTACCATTATGTTATGCTGTTTGCTTAATGCTTTTCATTCCCGTTATTTTGGTGGAAGGGCTTCCGGGGAGTCGACTGTGAATTCATTTCCAAACTAGAACTAGGATGGTACTCCCACGCAAGTTGGTCGGTCAGTGTTGTTTACTGCTGCAGAAGAAGCAAACAGCGGCAAGCTATATGGCAAATGCAGGGAAAGTAGGAAGCGAGGAGAAGTGGGCGCAGGCCGCTATGGAGTATTTGCACGAAAAGCGTCACTGCAATGATAGCCGTAAACGGCAGCACGATGTGGATAATGAGCGACGCATGGCGTTTGCCTTTGATCGTTACTGCTCTGTAAATGAGAAAATTTTCACAGAGCGACTTTCCCGCTTATCGGACCGCATGACTGAGGCGCTAGAGACAATAAAGCAACTGGGCATGGACCATGCACTTGAAGAGGCATTGATGTTGTCGTCGGAGCAGCCCCCTTTGAACTTTCGCCGTCCAACCCTCACACCACCAGTTGCTGGATATGAGCCTGGATTTGGACTTGACGTCCCTCAACTCCGCTCGAGGCAAGCGGAGTATCCACCGGTAGGGAGACCAACCGATGCCATGGAGTTTGGGGAAGAAAAGGATCCGTCGTTTCCCCTCGTTGAGTCGTTCCGTGTAGAGGACCTCACTACGCAGTGCTTAAATGAATTAGAGGAAAGGCATGGTGAGATACGGGAGGCAGCACCAACAACAGGTGTGGAAGGTGAGGCATGGGAAGCATATGTGGCGTTGCAAAAGAAAGCGTTAGCGCGGCAACAGCTTATATTTGAACTTTGCAACGATGGGGAATTGCGGGAACGGTATGATTCGGACGTTGCGTTCCGGCAGCGGGTGTGGGAGGAGAGAGGCATGCTCCCGCTTGAGATTGAGCGGGAACGGCTGCATGAGGAGCCACGGCACTATGCCCAGGAGCCGGCCTATCACCCCTTTAGGAAGATGTAGGATGCAGGTGGCGGGTGAGGGTCGCTTCATGGCTTAGGTTCGTCCGTTTTGGCGCTGTCGCTGCGGGTTATTTTTGCCAGGCCCTTTCTTTCTTTCTTTGTTATCGCTGTTGTCACCATTGTTGTTAATGGTCACTCAAGTTTGTCGGTTGACTTCTTGTGGAAGGAAGTGCCACACATGGGTTCAAGTTGGTGTAAACTACGCGGCGTGATGTTCTCTAGATGTGGCGTGGCCCCGTCTTCTTTCGTAAACCTTCCAAAGTCAACTATAACACAAAGTGGTGAGCGTACTGCCCTCGGTGTTTTTTCTTCATGTCGTCTGTCACCACGAAAAGGCAATAAGCGAAGCGTCATCATAAGTAACCAAATAGTTTACATGTGTTGGCTAACAGTGTATGCGGTTTCCCAACGTGGCACCGGATGTGCGTTGATGACGGGCAGGAGACCGATTTTTCGGCCTGACCCACAGTACCCAGCGCCTCGGGCGTCGCAACGTAACACTTTGGGTTTATGATTCCTCGGCGGTTGGGGGATCGTGACAAAGGACCCCAATGCTCCACCGCTTGTGCTGGGTAACTCGTGTGCATCATCCTTTAACTGTCGAGCCGATGAATTCAACTCACTAGCTTCTTGCGCAGGTTGGTGCGGAAGTCTCTCGGTGGGGTGTTCCCGCAGGGGGAAGGGCCATTTATTTTTTCTCCGCTAATCCCGATGCATACGCGCATGGAGGACGCAACAGGGTTTGGTAGCTTGTCATCATAAAGCAGATGATTAAAAGCATTATTTAATCTCTCAGTGCGGTTGTATCCATTGCGTGAATGCGTTGCCGCGCGTTATTGAATGACTGCGCACACAGTTGTGTGCTGATGGTTTACGCGTTACCGACAGGATCCAACCAGGGATAAATTTGAAGGTGGTTTCCCTGCAGAGGGGTGATGTTAAGATATACGAAGGAATGCCTGGGAACGTACCCGCATGTTTAGTCGATTCAAGGGATAAAATGGTTTGTTGTATGTCACAGATTGAATGTAACTCTGAAGTTTTACAGTTAGGACTACCTTCTTTACTACGGTGGACAGTATCTGAGGAATGCGGCTGAACATCGCGTGTGGGAAGTGCCCTGTCAGATGGATATGTGTGGGAGAAGTTATTATTCCGATGTGTTGACTGTGAGAATATAACCGAGTCACATATGCCTCTGCTTCCGGTTCCCAATTGCACTTTCCACTGATAGAAGTTAAGGGTGTATCGGGAGAGGGTCCAACAGCACGGTGAACGGGATGATTGATTTTGACACAGGGCGTATGCTTTCAGTGAAGGTGCTCGTAAGGCACATTTTCTACAAGTTCAAGTTCAAGTAAAAATGAGACTAATGGAGTCTCATTAGTTGTCGAAGCACATACTGCGCAGAGACCATCTGATTTTGATAACGCAAGTCTAACCCGCACTTTTGTGTGAGTTCTACGTTCTTCAATCGCTTTCGCACTCTGTTATTGTGCGATACTTGGGTGTAGAGGTGACTCCGACGCCTCTATGCTTGGTGATGGAATACGTAGCGGGTGACCAGTTAGAAGACATTATCAATAAAACTCAGGTTCGCCCAATTAATGTGCCAATCACCTGTACATTCTAAAACTACTGCCGGGTTTGGGATACCTTTAATAATTTTGTGTTACCCACTGAAAGACCGAGAGTACCAACATGCTTTTGTCAGCGATCGGGAAGTTAAAATGTCGTGGATGTGGAGCAATCTTCTTTCTTTTTCGCTCTTCTATTTATTCAAAAAACTTAGCTCAGTTTTTATTTTTAATATATTCCAAAATTGGATTCCTTTTCCTCTATGGTTTGACCGTGTATCGTCGTTACCATCTTTATTCCCCTATGGGACTATACAGATATAAATTGTTTTCATCCCATTGTCACCGATTCGACCCTTTCCATACTATTGGGTTGTTCTAAAAGGTGGTAGTTTCTTCTTATCTTACCTTACCTCCACTTTATTATTATTATTACTTAAAAAGAAAAAAGAAAATGGCGTCTGAACCACAATTTTGCGTTATATAACATTCGCGTGAAACTTTCTTGAACATACAAAAGAAAATACGTAGCTGTAACTGTTTTTTTTAAAAAAAACTTACGTTTTATGTTCTATTTTTTTTAGCCCCTTTTTTTTATTGCTCTTGCTTTTATGAGGTTTCTCAGACCGTACGAGGCGCTTTGTACCCAATTAAATCTGAGGGAAGCGGAACGGGAAAATGTATAAGTGTGAACGGCAGTGCACTTTCTACACAAATCAGTGGGGATATTTATTTATTTTTTCCTTCTTCTTTGTCATTATTTATTATTTTTTTTATTGATGTGTTGGATTATTTTGTTTTCCCTTTTGGGTTTTTATTCGGGCAACGTTTGCTTATGGAGAAGGAAGACAAGCACACCGCAAAAAAAAAAAAGAGCGCTGAACATATGCGTATAAGAGAGAGAGAGAGAGATGAGGGATGTCAGGAGCAAAATTGGAGCGTGTGTGTCTATGTTGCAGAGGAAATGGTTACTGAGGTGACTGAAGATGTTTTGGCACTGCACAAGTAATTGGGGAGGGGAGGGGAATAAGGGATTAAGGAGGATAAAGTGTGAGTGAAAGTAGTAAAATAACCGAGTTCCCCTGCGGTTATTGCATTGAACGCACGCAGAACGAGTGGGACAGGGGCAATTTTTTTTTTTTTAATTGCTTCTTTTGGGTTGCTCACTTCTTCTCTATCGTCAGTGCCAGATGCGCACATCAGAACGTGGGCCACGTGAGACAAAAGAGAAAATGAAACAACCACTCACATATCAACAATAGCCTTTGTGATAATAAAAATGAAATTACGCGACGTGTGTGTGTGTGGGGGGGGGCAGTGTTTTATTCCATTCATACACCTCCACGCCCAGTGTGCGAGCGCTAAATTTATGTGTGTAAATGTACCCTAAGGGACAACTGCGTGTGGAGTACTCTCTGGTTTACTGACTTCTTGTTTCCCTTTCGTCCGTTTATCTTTATTTATTTTTTTTTACTTTATTACTGCTATGTAGCGGACCTGAGATATACGTTATATATTTACACGTTTCTGCATAGTTGCAAATATGCGTGTATCTCATTTTTTCCTGTGGTTGCTGCGACCCTGTGTGTGTACTGGGTTTGTTGATTGTGGCCGTATCGGTTACGCCTTCCAGTCACACTCATCCTTCGTAACTAATGTACTTATATTTATCTATATTTGTCGAAATGCATGTGTTTTTACGCTTTTACTACTTTTCGTCCGTGTCCTTCTCCTAACCGCAGACGGAAGGGTTAGCAGTAGTGTATTTCCCCTAAAGGGGGATATAATCTGTGAAAAAGTAAAGTGAACGTAGTATTCTTGGGTCGTACTAGAATAGCATAGGAAGGAAGGATATTAAACCACTATGCGGGGGAGCTGCAGCGAGGGTGCATTATCAGGAGGATGTTTGCCATCTAGAGCTACAACAAACCCCTTAGGAGGACCCAGTTCAGCCGGATCACTGGAAATGGCTGAGATGTTAGGAGCTGAAGCATTTTACGGGTTACCTATTCTTTGTTCCCTGTGGTCTGAGCGCAAACTCCCAAAACGACGCGGCGCGAGGGGGAGAGGCCAACATTGGTCTTGTGCTTCGGGTGAAAGCGGCAAGAAGCGGAATTGCAACCTTCCTCCACAGCTCCTCTTCACCATTATGAGTTACCTCCTACCAGAAGGTATGTTGAAAATGAGGTTGGTTTGCCGTACCTTCAACGACGTGTTCCTCACGTACAGCGTCCAGGAAACATTCGCCGTGTCACTCCCCCGTAGTTTCATGGAACCGACAGTAGGATTTCAAACTCTCTCAGGACTGATAAAAGAACGTGAGGCCGTTCTACGCAATAAGGAGCGCTCCTGGTCTAAGTGGCTCTCAGCATACGTGGTGATGTGGCTCCGAAAAGAAGCAAACAATGATACCATAAGCAAGGCGACGGTGGAGGGACAAGCCCTGTGGGTGCAGCTTCAGCGATCGCGGGTGTTATGTCGGCTCGCAATGGAGGAATGGCTCGGGCACCTCTCAGACTGCCGCCGTGCGCAGTATAATATACGTAGGAACTGGTTCAACCCAACAAATTTGGGTTGTACGTTGCGGACTGGAGTGCCGCCCGTTTTCCTACCGGATGGAACACTCTGCATTAATGACCCACCAGATGTAGTGAAGTTTTACGCCAAGCGTGACAGGGGGTTGCCTTTGTGTGAAGATGCGCTCTCTCACAAAACTGTATCGCGAAAAAACGACTCGCTTAAGGACATGTGGGCTCCCTTTGAAGAGCTTGCGTTTCCTGCATATGTGTGTCTAATGTATTATGACCCTTACGTGGATGCGCTCCACATCAGTCTGGCGAGCGGCACGTGCACACTTTGGCGTGTGAACAGCATAGGAATTGAGGCTGCAGCGCATCGCACTGCATCTGAAGCGGATTTTGAGAGTTCTTCACATCAACTGTGGCGTAAGACTGATCTTCCTTGCCGTAGCATCCCTAGCAGAATTGAGGTGGTGGGAAACTACACCATTTCTAGCGAGTTTCTTGCTTGTTCCGTGACGATGACAAGAGACGGTATTAAGCTAGAGGACTACAGGTGGAGTGAAGACGAAGTGATGTCTAAAGTGCGTTTGTTTGGTGAGGGCGCGAATGGCGACACTAGTCGTATCATCGTGGCAAGTTGTGGCCGAGACGTGTCAGCATCCCTTCTTCCGAGAGCCACTGCCGGTGATGCACACCTTACGAAGGAGGATGTGGCAGTACTGAACATTTTGCAAAATCAGTTGTCAAACGCGAGTAACAGTGTAAACAGACCTCGAGCGGGTCCTACTCGCGGTGAAGCTTCTGCGAATGAATCCCATAGACCGTCTGCCACCAACTCTGTTGATGGTATTAACGGTGGGCATAACGATGTGGAGAGTGGCAATAACGGCGGGAATATCATTTCTATTGCCGGTGGGCCTGGTAACGGAGCATTTGAGCTGCTTGTTGACGACATTGAGCACGAAGGAGTAGGAACTGCTGCGTCTGAGGTAACCGCTAACCACCTGGAAGGGGAAAGGGGAGATAGAATCACCGACTTCAGGCCCTCTTCAATCACAATTAATTCCACCGAGAGAATCGACATAAAGCGACACGTTTTTGGAGTGTTCAACGAGCAGGCGAGACTGATGTGCACTGTTGCGATCACACACGAAGTGGCTGTTTTCATTTTGACCCAATCAGGTTGCAGGACATTAGGAGTAAATTACAGCGGAGGAATACATGCTGCGTCCGTGCTGAGCTCACCGGTGTTTAAGCGTTGTGAGTCACCTACAGCAGAGCACCCGTGCGAGGAGGGAGATGCATTGTTTCTGTGCGCCTCTCAACACAACGTACTAATCTGTCAGCAGAAGTTATATCGTCGCCTGGAAGAGGTTGAAATATTGGTTATTCACCAGAATCACCGAGAGGCAGCAACATCACGAGGCGCTTTGCGGCCAAGTGAGCAGCGTTATGGGACGTGGTATTTTCTTAAGGGGTATTCATACCACTCTCCACCAATGATATTGAGACCATTGGTGGAGGTTTCTTCTCTTATGCTGCAGGCATTCGTTCAACCGCGTCCCCTATTACCGGAGCATCTAGAATGGCTCAGTAAAAGGTCAAATGAGGGAACATGCAAGGTAGATTGTCAACGGCAGCGGGAGGAGCACCTCCCGCCGTACAAGTCTTCCTGGTGGTGCCCGCAAAGGGACGGACACCCTTACTTCCACAAGCCATTTGTAATGTTTATTTCAAAATTTGTGGGGTATCTACTTGCTGGTTGCGACTGTACTTCCGGGGGATACCAGGAGGTCTCTACGGACGACCGAGAGCATTTTCATAGCGTTCCCCTCCTTGATGGGATTGCAGTGAAGCGGCTCCACCCGTCCGCAGTGGCACTGTCGCCTTCGCATGCTTTTTTCGTCCTCGGAATGGAAAACGGTTCGATTCTGATGGTGTCTCCATCATGTCGAAAGTGTGATCAGGCAAAAGACGGTCAGGGGGGTTGCACCACAGATGCGCAGGTCAATGGGGCCCATCTCATTGAGCAATTGGACACCATATCCATTCCCGAAGGTGGGGAGGGATATTTGGCGAGCAGAGAAGCCCCCCAACTTCTTGTTGCTGGCGAGGACTTGCACGAGGAAGGAGCGGATGAAGGAGAAAGCTCCTCAAGCTCCGAAGATGAGGCTGCACACCCCCGCTCTCAACACCCACATACAAGCCATTTATACCGAACAACAATAATTAGCAACAGGGTGCGTGGTTCGGCGCGGCAAAAGCGCAACCTTCGGTCGTTCACCCCACAACAGCTGTTTGGATGTGCTTTCCATGAGGATCCATACATCTCTGCGTTACAGCGCTGTTCATCATCGATTCTTAATTCAATGGAACGCCTTGAAGGGGAACAGCGGCGGCACCATCCCACACCGATTCATGCCGTCTGGATTCATGCCCCGCGTGATTGCTACCGGTTCTCACGTAAGTCAGGCATATGGAGTATGCACTTGGATGATTGGAAATTAACCGTACTTAACAGGCTGTATGAACTAACGGTATACGACCTCTCTATGCAATCTTTCGTCGGAAAAGACAATGTTAAAGGGAGTGTTGTGTTCGCACCACTACTAACACTGAGCCCATATTTAAGTCATCCGTTTCTGGGTGTCCCAATGAAAGATGAGGAGAAGTGGCTTTGTTCGAAGATACGTAGACGGATGCGGGCGGAAACGGAACGAACTGCCTCTGGATGGGAAATTGTGTGGCACAATGGAGTGCTGGTTGTGCTTGGAGTGTCAAAAGGATGGAGGTACTCCGTTTTTGACTTTCATGCAAGGTTTAGTGACCCCGATGTGAAAAACTTTTCAGACCCAGCGCCAGTGGCATATTCAGCTAAGCGAGACGAGTACTATGAAAGTATTTCTGGTTCTCAAATGTTAGTGCCTCTCGATTTTGGAAAAAAAGGGACTCACAAGCTAGCGCTGCCCCGTCACTTCCCACTCCTTAGGCGGGACGAGAATATGTATTTGGTGAGGCTTTCGGTAAGGGCCGTCACATTGGTGTTTCTATGCGTGGCGTTAATACTGGTGATGCTGCGTATCGATGGATATATCACAGCGCCGCATTGGGTCGCAGCCGCTGCTTACGCTCCGTATGCACTAGACGTCATCGCCAACTCATTCACAGACTATGATAGATATTACATAGTCCGTAGTGACGTGCCATTTTACATTCGTCTTTTCTCTGACCTGCTTCTCTATATCGTGTTCCCCGTTGTTTTCACTCTGCGTCGTGATTTGTACCCGAGATTCAACACGCCGTGGATCGTCCTGACAATACCGTTGTGTGTTGCCATCGCTATGAAGTCACTGCCGGACATTTATATTAATATGCACCCCGGGCAGCGGCACTGGTTTGCGTGGGTTACTACATCGCGACTGTTGAAGGCGCTGTACGAATGGCTGATAATTTCGACAATCGTCCTTCTAGCTCTGTATTTCGATGGTCCTTCTGGTCGTGATCCACTTGCACCGAAGTTCCACATTGCTCTGGCCTTAACTCCGGTAATGTTGTTAATATTAATATTGAAGGTGAAATCTGCTGCTGCCTTTGTCCGAACTGGAAACTGGAGGCTTTATCTTACTTGCTTATTTCCATTACTTCTGTTGGCACTTCAGGTGATGCTGTTCGTTGGTGAGTTCAAGGACTACTATGAATATATTGGTAAACCGATCACCACGCCTAAACCGTCGGCGTCTCAGTCCCTTTTCATTCTTCCCTTTTCTGTTATTGTGGTGGCGATTTACAAGGGATATACCGTGGCTTCAGTTCTTTGTAGGTAGCGAGGAGGTGACGGTGACGAGATAACACCTTCTTGATGTTTTTTTTCCCCAGCATGTGGGGTTCCTGCTTTCGTTGGTTTTGGTTTTTGCAAAGAAAAATAAAATATTAACATTTGTTTGTGTGTAGAAACGTACATGCATACGGAAGTATACGATTATATTTGAATGCACAAGTATATAGGTTAGTACGTGTAGTATATGTAGTTACTGAGGAAGGATCAATTGTTGCGTGTGTTGGCACTTGCGAACAACTTTTTTTGTTTTTGTTTTCTGCCTTGCTAGGGGTTCTGGGAAATAAACTGTGCAGGGTATTTGATGCTGTGTTTTTGTCGCATACTTTTGGTTTGATCTGCTTGTCCTGGATTTGTGCTGTGGTACTTCTTTCATATCATGTACTGGGGGAGAGGGGGTGAAGCTGGGTTTTTTTGCTCTATTTTTTTTTTCATTTTCCTTGTCATATTTCGTTCGAAGCGGTTACTTCGCCGTTCAACTGTTTTTTAACGCGTTTCCTCTCCTCGACCGCGGAATCCGTGAGTTGTTTATTTGCGTCTTGAGGTGTTGGTGTGCGGTGGAGAACCCACTTATCGATTTTTAACTCTTTTTTTGTTTTTGTCCACTGCTCCCATTTTACCAGCATCCACAGCTGTTCGGGAGTATGGACGGGGGTTTAAAATCCCTGTTCTTTAATTGCATCCCCTTTCTTTCTTTTCTGTTGTATTACTTCTTACCGCGCACCAATATTTGCCTTTGTAATGTCTTTTATTTTTCTCTTTCAACCCATTCGTCAGGGATGTTGATGTCATCTCTCTTTCTCGATGTGCTCGTCGTCCTTCCCTTTTTATTACTATTATTACTATTTCCTTTTCCCCAAATTTCCCCTTTTTTGTTTTGTTCGCTCGCTTACGAGTTTCGTACGGGAAAGAGGGAATTCAGGGATGGGAGACGGCACGTAACTGGAAAAGACTCGACGAATGGTATGGACCATGTAACAGTTCGCACACCCATATGGGGGAACCCTAAAAGGGCGCATCGCGTGCGTCTGCATGTTCCATCCTTATTTTCTTTTTTTGTTTCTTTTGTTTTTCCTACCTTTTAACTCAATCTCCCCTATTAACACGCATTTTACCCCTTCCCCCGTCTCTCTCTCTCTCTCTTGCAGCACTTGTTCCCTCAGTACATGCAAGTGTTTCCCCTCCCCCCCCACTTTCCCATCGTACAGGTGGAGACGAAGAAGGAAATTTTGTTTGAGCGCCACTAAACTGTTTCTGTG
>NW_027124260.1:687-2769 GCF_001457755.1 Trypanosoma equiperdum | reverse complement strand
CCCCCCCCCCCCAATCACATAATTCCAAACCGATTTTCCTCTTTCATTTTTTTTCTACATTGCGGTTTCGCTCCCACTTGCATTTTCTTTCCATTCAGTAACTCTCCACCCACCAAAAAGTCCCCCTTTATATGCCAGTTTACCTTTAGTTCCCATTTTTGTTGATTGCTTTTTTTTTTAAAAAAAAATTGTTATTATCATTTCCTTTTGACCTCTAATTATATTTGAGTGCGTTTGTTCTTAGGTATATTTCTTCCATGGAAAACGCAGGAGAATGAGAAGGAGGGGACGCGTTTGTATGTTTTGACTCGAAGGAAGGGGGGACGGGGGAACGGAGATGTAACGGCTATTTGTCATCGCATATGTTTTTTTTTTCTTAAGCGGGATAATATGTCACGAAATAGAAGGAGCCCGGAGGTCGTTTGCACCGCCGGTGTGGTGGTAAGCAGTAGATGAAAGTTTTAATGTTAATATATTGAAGTTGTGAGTCTGAACGGGGAAAACTGATTCCAGCGGTGCACCCTACCACTGGTTGCATGAAGTGTAAGCGATTACAGGAAAATAAAAAAAGACAGGTGGAAGGACAATCTTTCGACAAAGCAGAAGGGGAAAAAGTGATGGGGGTCATATTTATCACTTCTCTCTTCTCTCCTCACACCTTCTTTGTCAAAACTTTAGGAGGTAAAGCATCCTTCCTGACGATCACTTAAACGGATTCTTGGCCTTGTGGAAGCAGTAGCAGAAAATCAACAAGAGGAATATACATATATATACCAAAGGAAGAAGGCTCTCCGCTTCTAATTGTATTAGTGCTGTAATCACACTGAGTTTTTGCACCGTTTCCGCACTCCAGCACAAACGATATTTCGAATGTCTGTTTCCCCCAAGCGGAGCCTGCAGGCGTCACATTCCTCCACTTTTGTCGGAAAGACGGTGCCGTCATATGTACTTTCACCAGTTATTGAGCAGCACCATCTGCTTTGGCAGTGGCGCACGGTGCTTTGGCGGAACCGGCTTCATGCCGTGCCTTTTCTTCTTCACTGGGCACCGGGCGTCCCTGCAAAACAGCCCTTTCTTCACCACACAACTGCTGAACTTATTCTCACATCAGGTCAAGAGGTGGCATCGGCACCTGCAGCAGCAAACTACCGGAATTCACCGCACCGTTTCGGCGAGCTTATTGTTCCATCACCCGCTGGAGGTCTTCATGCAACGATTTCAGGACAAGCGGGAGAAGTACACCCCCTGACACGATGGGTAGACGATTTGTTCGATTTCCCACAGCAGAGTGCGATACCAGGTGAGGCAGTGGTAAATCATGAAGAGAGCATAAGCTCTACCGATTCATGGAGACACGTGCCGTCAATTTATCACAATGTTGTTGGATGTGGTTTGGCGGAACTAATCTTGGCCGTTGACCGGCTTGCAGCATTGCTTGCACGGCGACACATAACATTGGCTAATGCGTGCTGGGCTGTTTTAGCTGACAGCAAAGCGGATCTCAAACCGTTTTTGCGGTACAGTGCCTTGGATATTGAGCGAGAAGTACTCGTAATGGCAAAGGCACATGAAATGATAAATGTTTCACTGGGCGATGCCATGAGGCGACCGCTTTTAACAATTGAAGATTATCCATCGATGGCCGGATGGTAGTGGCGAGTGTTTACAACAGTGTCGGGGTCGTGTCTGATGATTGTCTCGCTCATATTAACCTCTTGGGTGCGCTTATTGTTTCCCTCTCTCCATCAACTACTATTTCATATTGTCTTCATTGACTTTTGGTCAAAGTTTGTCAGTTTGTTTTTATTTTGTTTTCCGGAAAGGAAATATACGAATGCCTGTGGAGGTGTGTGTGTATGTGTACGTCCTTTTCTTTCTTAACATCACCATGCTGCAACTCTGGAAAATGAGTATGGTTGCAAGCGATTACTTTTATTCGTTTCTGTTTTCCGTTTCCTCACGGATGTGTGTCAGCTCAAAACCTCCCCATTTCCTATCGGTTTGAGCGTTGTAAATTCTTATCGTCCCGTGTGTTCCTTTTTAGTTTGAAGTCACAGCACTCTCCGTGGTCGTTTTGTTCCT
>NW_027124260.1:0-675 GCF_001457755.1 Trypanosoma equiperdum | reverse complement strand
TTTTTTTTTTTGGATTGTTTGGATCCGCACAAGGCAAGAGGCAAATTGAAAATGCAAACATGGGAGGGTGTGGTACCTTCCACGCAACACGAGACTCTGTAGTTGGTGTTCGAACGATTTAGTCAATCTCTATAGTTATTACGTACTTTTTCCCCTTTCCATCCGATGTCTTTTGCTGTCGTTGTTTTCAAAAATACAAAAGGACAGAATTATAGGTTCAATAACGGAAGGAAAGTTTGTGAATGCAGCAAAGGCAAGATATGTGAACGAGCTTCAACCACAGAGGTGCTATAAATTTAGGAGGCTGCAGGGCGCAAGCTGGCGCTTTCTCTTTCCTAAGAGGAGAAGGGAGCGCTCCATGTGACGCCAAACAAAAAGTTCATTCACTCCCGTTCGCATCCTGTGTGATTCCCTTTCTAACAAAACCGTGCACGTGATGAGAGTATGTTCTTTCTTTATACTGATTTGTCCATTGAAGTACACAGATACATATTCATAGACTGTCGTTTCCCTGACCGCATTTCCACCGGTTTTCCCCCTCTTTGGATGGATTGATTCGATAAATCTTTCTGTTGTGGTCTTTTCCACACCCCTGCGTTACATGTACCATGCAGCTTGCTGTTGAGCTGCATCGAAGTGGGATGAAACACTTGAGAACTGTTGTGGCTTACGTAC
>NW_027123382.1:642-2259 GCF_001457755.1 Trypanosoma equiperdum | reverse complement strand
ATAAAACACTTAATAACACGCTTTTTCATATAAAATATCTATTCATTTGAATCAATTTAGCGGAACTTGTTTTTTTCTTATAAATGTTAGGTTGCATTGCGCTTGTGTGGCTGAATATGGTTTTTTTTTGTTGGGGGTGGGGTGCGAGGGTTTGGTGAATGTGAGTTTGTCGTTGAAGAAGGAGATGAGAATTTTTTTTTTGTCATTTGCTCTTTGTGATGTGAACATACGGCGCGATGGTCTTGCTTTTTATTAATGCAGAAGCATACCTGTCTTTTGTTTATTCTCCGTGTATACGCGAACCTGTTGTCATGTACGAAAAACCAAATGTAAGTAACTTGGAGTGGGTATGCACACCGCTGAGTGAACCGAAAACGGGGGTCGTCCCCCGTGTGCCTTCAATATTTCGTGATGGCGTAGCTCCCTTGTTAGACGAACGTGCCACCGGATAGGTCATCACAGGCCACGGCATTTGAGAACCTTCTGCATCGCAGGGTGGTTTCCCCGTGGTTGAGAGGCACAGCGTGCGGGGCTACCGTAGGAACGGAGCTCGAGATAGATTTTTCTCTCCGAAGGGAAAAAGAGTTATTTTGGGAAAGACGCTGAGTTATCGAAGGAGCAGATTCACGTCACAGAGACAAAGCGTGGATTCTAGCAACCGACGGCGGTGCGGGTCCTCTGAGATCGGAAGGGGTTGGAATACTGTTCACTTCTCTGCTCAAATGAACTTATACAAAGGGCGGGTGTCAACTGTGGTTCCCGGCTCCGTAGTTACAGGGCTAAATCCACTGCGGTGCCAAAAAGCTTGAAAAAAAAACACAATGCCGCGCGAAGATGATAAAAGTAAATCCCTACCGCCGGTGGCGGACGGCCAATCCCTTCTTAGGGCCTTAAAGAAAGGGCCGGGAACTCAAACCGACTTGGCAGAAGATCAGATGTGGCGAAGGTTCCTCGCGCTAAGTGAGACCGGATGGACGATACATCTTCAGTTTTTCTACGGGTATTGTAGAGTGCGTGTTAACGAGCCTGGAGAAAGGTTTTCCACGGAAGTTTGAAGCAGCAGTCAATACACCAGAACCAAAACTGTGCCACCACGGCACATTGATCTGCTTACGTGTATTGCAGCCTCAAAAAGAATGGTGTGGCAGCATTCGTAAGGGCATCCGCAGATACAAAATACGTGGGGCCAAAGCCTACGATATTGGTGGCTCAGACCTTATTATTGGAGAACCACGGAGCAAGGCAGACTTGCCTCACTTAGCACGCGCAGGATGTGGGGAGTCCAAGCCATTTGGCAGGATTAACTTGGCAGTGAAACTGCACAAGCACGCATCGCTTTTTCAACCTTTCCCCGGAACAACACGCCCACACTAGCCCATCATGTGAGTCAATTACACAAGATACGACTCGAAATTAGACATAAGAAGTGGTGACGCACACAGAAACAAGGAGGCCCTCAGTGAATAGACGTCGGGAGCACCGCCCTCACTGCGGTGGTCGGCTTAAAGGGTTTAAAAATCACAAAAATCACTGCAAGCAGAAGTGTTCAGACAGTCCGCTACCCCCAGACGGGCTGTAGCACGATTCATGCGACGTAGTATTCCCAACACGAAGTGG
>NW_027123382.1:0-632 GCF_001457755.1 Trypanosoma equiperdum | reverse complement strand
AAGAAAATGAAATATGAAAACTCATACGAACTACTGACGCTCACGAGGTGCCTATGAAGATCGGTGGAAAGAACCGTTAAGGTTCGGCTTACAACACAGCATTTGGAACTTCAACAAAGTTGCCGCACAGCAATACGGCTTCAACAATTGCTAGCAGCCCTTAGTCGGATCTTACCGCCATCGCGTATGTCCATGAGGGCTGTCGACGTTGCGCAAACCTCCGATGCGGCTGTAAACCCCTCTCCCACGCTTGAATAAGACTCATACGTGCGGAAGATTACAAAGATATGAAAATGGAAGTGTGGGACAGGCAGGTTGCACAACGATTCAGTGGAAACAGTGTACAATCACCGCCTGGTGGATGCCACGGATTATGAACCGAGAAATCTGTATTGTTTGGAAAGAAATATGTGGTCGCTTCGACAACATGCAACGGCAACAGACTGATATTCGTGGAGCGGGCAAATGCAGCCCCATCGCCACGCAGTAACCCAACAGAATCCCTGACAATAGAAAAGGGTGCGAGAATGTCACTGGATGTTTTCCAAACGTACACAACGTCATAGGGAAAACTCCGGATACCGTCGATGGCAACGCTGTCACGTGCCCAGGGACCGACAAATGAAAAACGG
>NW_027123656.1:142-4474 GCF_001457755.1 Trypanosoma equiperdum | reverse complement strand
TATATATATATATATATATATATATTACAGTGCATTGAATAATCTACACTCATTTTAGACGTAAGGTGACATCAAAAACCAAAGCAACAAAACAAAAGAAAAAGGGAAGAAGCTACTCAACAGGAGTAAGCAAGTGCAATTATCATACACAAACTCTTGCATAAGTTTGAAGAAAGGGGTGGGGGAGAATAATTGAAATAAGGTAAAACAAGAAGGGGGAAGGTGGAAAAGCAAATATAGTTCATATATATTTATATATATTTATATATATTTACTTCGTTTCTGTGAGCAGGGGTGCACGAGCCGGTGTTGGGTATCATAGTAGTAATAATAATAATAATAATAATCCTCACTGTTGTTATTATTGTTACGAGCAGCGGTGGCGGTTGAGTTTAACTCCTGACATAATTTTCCTTTCCTTTCCTTTACTTTACCTTGCTTTTCGCTCTGTTCTGTTCTGTTCTTTTTTTTTTCCTCTTTTCCCCCGCTTCTGTCCGTCTGTTCATCCAAGCGAGGCAGGGACAGCACATATTAGGGGGGAAGGTGGGGGAAATATATAAACCACAGACGTGTGTCATTGCCGTGTAACGAAAAGTAAAGAAAAAAAATTAGTCAAATCAAGACGACACAAAACCTCAACAAATCAGAACGAAAACAAAAAAAAAACAAAAACAAGAGACAACAACAACAACAACAACAACAACGACAGAAATTGGGGTGTAAAGAGAAAGGACGAATTCAAACTCGTTAGTCGAAGACCGGTGAGCTTCGCCAGTTTGGGTTAAAATCGGCCTGTTCTTTCAAGAAAGAAAAAGGAAGAGGGGGGAAAATAACGCGAAGGTAAGAAGGAAGAAAAACGACCAAGGGAATATTTTAACAGTCTGAATATACTAACCGTGTAATCCACAGTAGAGGCGAGGGAATCAAAAAGAAAAAAAAGGGGGGATAAATTGATTGATTTGCATTCTGTGATTTGTTTGTTACGACTGCACGGTCGGAGGGGAATTTTTTTTAAAAAATATTTTTCAAGGTAGAATAAGAGCATTTCAGGAAACTGAGGAAAAGGAACGAAAGAAACCGTACGCGGCAGCCAAATTTTTTCTTTGCAAACAAAAAAACAAGACAAAACGCGAGAGCAATAAAAGTTTCTGAAAAGTTTTCGCATAGGAGAAAAAAGGAAGAAGTGAAGGGGGGAGGTGGAAGGTAGACCCCACATTTATTATTACTAGTAGCGGTTTTAGCCGTTCGATTGTTAAAAAGAAAATTAAGTAAAGGATTTTTAAAAGGTTTTTTAAAAAAAAAACAAAAAGGAGAGAACAATATATAAAAATATAAAGAAAGATAAAGAAAAGACAGTTCCATAGACGCTACATTTCCCCCCCTTGAATGTCCATGACTGAGAGCAGCACTAGGCGGGCGTTGGGCTCAAGCGGTGTGTGGATGAACAACAGCTACAGCGGCGCCAATCATCCGAAGTTCGATACTTCTCTGGGAACCGGATCCCCAAAGATTGACATTTCAACCTCACAAACGCCTATTCGCAACGGTGCCTCTTCGACAACATCGGTTGCGGCGACAATGTCGCAGCAGCTTCGATCTCCCATGGTGACGGTCCACCAGCCGTATCGTAGCATTCCACCGTCTGTATTTGGTGTGGAATCAGAACTGGAGAGGTACACACGCAACCCTGCGGAAACTGCCGTTCCCGTGACATCGGTATATAAATCTGTGGTATCCCGCACACCTGATTCGATGGCCCGGTGTGGGTATATTCCTTCCCAGTGCTCTTCGCAGCGCTCACCCATTGCAGTGCTGGACGGAGGTGACATTGGACACGCGGGGGACATGTGCGGCGGGGATGTTACACATTCTGCAACACCACACGATACGGCTGTCGCTGGTGGCGGAACCACTAATGGTTCATCACACATTGTTTCTACTCGTGTCTTAAACAACAATGGCAACAAACGTATGGCGACCATTGTTCATTTGGGTAACGATGCCGACTGTGCGGGTCCTGGTGTTTACAACGCTTCGGAACCACTGCAGTGCCCCATTGCTCTCCGCATGGTAGAAGCGGAGGAGAAGCACTTAAATTATAGTGGCGTGGAATTGGATCCCGCTGACCTTAACCGTGGTGACACTACGGAGCGGGCACGTCGTCTTCAGCAGCGTCTAAGGCAGGTACAATACGGCAAAGAAACGGCGGGTTACGAAAACTACATCAGAGCCGTGCCATCCCGTTGTGATCGTGAGTTCCGCAATCCAATGCATCCCATGACACCACGTCCCGAGTATGATTGCAGTAAACGCACATTCGATAGGTATCTCAACGTGTGGCGGCGGCAGTTGCACCTCTGGGATGATTATGACGCAGATAACTTAGCTCCACAGTACACACGAATTGGCATTCCAACGCTGGGGCGTCTTGGTTTGGAGCGGGTGCAGAACGCTGCTGATGAGCAATCGTGTGGATTTCTGTCCTTTACACCAACAACAGCGCACGGTGTGGTTGGCACGATGGCGGGCACTGTCGCATGTACTCCTGTTGTCACCCGCAATCAGCGACGGGATGTATCGGTGTCTATGCCTTCCGCTTCGCACCAGCGCCCGGGACCATATGCAGTGGGCGGTCTTTCTGCAGTCGGTGGACCTCACGGGCCCAGTATGGGTATGCCCAATGTATGCTCTTCAAATGTTTGCGGTGGCGGTGGTGGTACTTGTTCCATTCCAAATACACCACACACGCCATATTACGGCAGTACTCATTCCAACAGCAGTCACATGCCCCCGTTCCTGTCTGTGCTTGCTCAGCCTACCATTTACTCACCACATTGGGCCGATTCTTCTCGTCAGGGATCACCAATACAACATGGAGCTCAACGCAGCGTTGGTTACTCTTACAACTCTACAAGTGGATGCAGTGCCCCTGGAAATGGGTGTGGGACATATATGGACAACACAAACCACTGCTGGAATAACGTTTACGCAGGTGGCTACCACTCGCCTTACGGAGGGCACCGCGCCACTCCACACTCGTCACCTAATCATCATCACTATTCTTATTACAATGGTGTCGGTGTGACGAACTTGGCGCCCCCATCACCCATGTGTGTGGGACATGAGGGGTGGGGGAATTCGTTACGCCAGCAGCGTCAGTAGTACATGAAAGCAATCATAAGTTTCCCGACCCTTCAGGAGATGGATATGGGGAAGGGATATGCTTCGGTTCCTCGGCACGTTTTGACATGTGTTCACGTGTTCACGTGTTTGTGTGCGCTTGTGTATGTGTATGTGTATGTGTACGTGTATGTATGCGAGCTTGTACATGTTAGTGCCCGTTTGTTTGTTTGTTCAGCATCTTTGCGGCGCCGTTACCATGTGTAGAAAAGGGTGGGGGTGGGGTTGATGTCAATGAGATGCAAGTTATACTTCCGATGTAAGGTACAAAAGTGCCGGTAAACTCCCATACTGTTTGCTGTTCATGTGAGCGATTGGCGCTTATGATTCGGCTTCTCCATATCGCTACGTTGGTTTAAAGAGATGACAAAAAAGAGGAGTTATAGTTATATTGAAGATAATATTAACCAAATTGTCCGGAAAACT
Organism: Trypanosoma equiperdum; assembly: GCF_001457755.1. NCBI lineage: Eukaryota > Euglenozoa > Kinetoplastea > Trypanosomatida > Trypanosomatidae > Trypanosoma > Trypanosoma equiperdum. The sequence continues at coordinate 868 of NW_027123656.1, read as the reverse complement.
AAGCAATGTGTGAAGAAGATTTGTGAGAGAATATCAGGAATACTTGAGGGTGTTCGGAAAGTGATGTGGACCTGCCGCGATTTGTTTTGTTTTGTTTTTGTCGGTGGTTGCGAACCTGGTAAGACAAGGAAGAGTGATTGTGATAATGTAATCACCTCGAAGTGGGTAATGAAGGGCATCCCCCCCCATATTTCTCTCTTTCTTTCTCTTTCCAGTGGATCATGTTCGACCACTGCACACTGTTTTGTTTGCTTTTTTTTTGTTATTATTTTCTTCGTGTTTGTGTGTATGTTTCCGTATTCGTACATTCATGAGTATTGGAAGAATATTATTATGTAAATGTACAGTGGAGGTGTTGCTGCCATTTCTTTCTGTGCTTTTTTTTTTCTTCCTTCCCCATCTTCTGGTCTGGTTCTGCTTCCTTTCCCCGAAGCTGAAACATCACAATGGCCAACACATTCATTTAACTGTTTAGCTTGATAGAAGGGGGAGTGTTCTTCCAATTATGTGTGTACGTGTGTATGTGTGTGGGGTTTATCGCCTGATATCACCATGTGTTTAAATGAATACAAATATATACAAATAAATAAAGTACACACATGTATTCATATCTACAGGGTTTCTCCCTTTTTTTTCTCTCAATTTTTGGTTTCCTTTTTCTTTCTTTTGTTTGTTTGTTTGTTTAATCACCAGAGTCGTTGCAGAGTGCACTTTTACTGAACCAGT
>NW_027123656.1:0-105 GCF_001457755.1 Trypanosoma equiperdum | reverse complement strand
TTTTTTTTTTTTAAATAAATCCCCTTCCCTCATTTCCTCTCTTTCTTTTTCTTTCTCTTTTTTTTGTCTTTTTTTCCCTCTTTTCATCAGTTCTATTTTTTTTTT
>NW_027123848.1:758-2758 GCF_001457755.1 Trypanosoma equiperdum | reverse complement strand
GCCAGAGTATGGGCATTTAAAAGGTTTGAATACACGTTTGGAGAGTTACTAAAGGGAAGTTATGAATGGTGGTTAGAGCAGAGTATTTACAAGCCATTAATAATATGGACTGTTACACAGGAAGAAGCTGTTGGACAGAAAATTGTTTGGAATTGTGAAACGATTGGATTGGATTATGAAGAGAGATTCTTTTCTGACCCAAATAATGGTAAGATTGGGAGGACAGTATTTATTCATTTTCCAGGACACTCAATTGCACGGGAGGAGAAAGCAAAATTGATTGTTAGAAATCTTACCTTGTATAAAGAATTGGAGAAAAAAGAATTTATAACAAAGACTTCTGTAATATTTAAATTTATGCTATGGATAGAAGGAAATTAAATTTTGAATATTGGAAAATTTGTGGCGATGTGTTTAAAAGAGGAATATTTGTTTAAGCCGAAGAAGACGTAACGAAAAAGCTATAAAAGTGGAACTGAAACCTAAAGGTGTCCAGAATTAGCAGATGGCAAAGAACAGGTAAAACCTGAAATGCACCCAAAGAAACAAGCGATAAGCACGGTGCAAGCACAGAAGCAGCAAACGCAAAGCGCAACAGTGAGCAGACAAAGCGGCAACATCGTACCTTCGACGAAGGAATGCAACCAATAGGCCGCCGTTGTTCCATATTAATCAATGCCGTTACACTAACCAAAACTCCGGTGTCTACCGCGGACCAACGACAAGCCAACACAACAGCGGCGGTAGGGCGGCCGGGCTCTCACTCACAAGAAGCTCTTAACAGATTTAACCGAAAGCTGCAACGAACCTGTCCCTTTCATTTCCTTAGAGATCATTTAAAACATATGACGCAGCAACTACCTAAAAGACTAAAGATAGCCACCATAGCAACAGCCTTCCTGTGCAATCTAGTGCTGCAAAGTCACACAGCGAAGGGGACAGTGGCGTCAATGCAGCAGCATTTCACACCCTTTGCTCGGCACTGCAACTGGGCGATGGCAAAATAACAATAGAGCCGCCTGTAGTAAAGACGCCAGAAGTACCAACGACAATCTACGATCTCAACATGAGGGCAACTGCAAAAGAATGACAGAACCAGTTCTACAAACACCCAGCAAGCGATGCTCCACCGACAGCAGCAGAGAAGCCAGACGCCCTCAGTCCAGAGTGGAATTCCAAGTGGAAGGCGTGGACAGCTGCCGCGATAGCTGTGAACGCCAAACCCCCAGCTGAACCCCTACTCAAAGATGCCTCCATTTGAGACCTCACCTCAACTCAGCGAACGAGGGCTGCCATCGAATTAAGCAAAGTAGCAAAAGTCGCATTTGACATTTATACAACTGCGAAGGCAGAAAAAGCACCTAAAACTGGCAACAAAATAATAAAAACGCTGCGCTCAACATTGAACGGTGAAACTACAGCGCAGGCGGCGACAACAGACGGCACCAAAGCGTTCGCGACAAGCGACCAAGGCTATAACAACGCCTGCTCAAGCGGAAACCAGGCAAAAGCGACGAAAACTGTCCTCGGCGCTCTTTTTTGCCTCTTCGTTGTACCAGATTCACAAAACAACAAGCCATGCGTAGCGGAAGCGACCCACCCGACGTGGGAAAGCGGCGACCAAGAGCCCAAGAGTAGCACATACAATGCCCTAAGAAATCTGTCCCCAACAGTCAAGCAGCAAAAGCTAACGGCGAACAATAACACAAGTCCCGGCACTGTTTACAGGAAAGACGACTGCGGCGTATATCGGCGAGCAGGGTGGCAACTGTAACGGCAGCGACAACGGCGCTTACATCAAATATGATGGTGCAGCAACGTCCGGAATACCGAATCTCGACAGCATCACGTGGCTGAGCGCCTTAAACACCGTAGGCCAAGACATCAGCGACAGACAGGTGGCTAACGGCGGAGAAACACAAGCAACGGAAAAACTGGAGCGCCTGAAGCGAATGGCCAAGCAAATCATAGCTCACGAACACCTAACACCCAAAGGACCT
>NW_027123848.1:0-731 GCF_001457755.1 Trypanosoma equiperdum | reverse complement strand
TAGAGATGAAAAACATGGAGAACCCCAATCTTTGTGTGGAAAGCACGGAACTGATAAGACTGCTTGTGAAAATAACATCGCAGACGACAAAAACAATGTGCATTTAGTAAGGGTAAGAATGGAAACAAGCCAGAAAAAGAAAAGTTCCGAAATGGAAGTATTCTTGTAAATAAGAAATTTGCTCCGATTGATGCTGTCTTTGTTAGTTTTGTGCCACGTTAAATAATTTTGCTCAACATTATGAAATTTGTGAAACTTTTATTATTTAATATATTTTAACACTTTTTAAAGAAATGTACAAATTAGGGAACATTTTCAGAGTATAGAAAATACGAATTTTTTATAAAATATGCATGAAAATATCCTCTGGGCATAAAGTACAAGTATGATATGGTATGAAAACCGGATGATACTCGGAACATTTTCTATCTTGGATCATGTTTTTTATGGATATTAGGAGTAATTCAGGTATATAAGAGTAATAATAATAGGTGATAGGTAGTAACAGCACACCAAATCAGCACTTACAACTGAATAGAGCGATACGCAACCGCTTCCATCAACTTCCTGTTATGTATGCCCGGAAAGGTCACACAATTACGTTAGTTCTTTTGACCACAAAAAATATATATAAAGAGCTCTCCAAAACAGAGCTCTGTGAGCCGCGATCTTAATCATTTCATTCCTTGAATACGGCTGCCAAATGAATAGTGTGTATGTTGTGACATTTG
>NW_027123742.1:565-2267 GCF_001457755.1 Trypanosoma equiperdum | reverse complement strand
AATACAGCTAGACGACGCCGAACATAAACTACCACCAGTACCAAAGGTCGACCTGACAACCTCAGAAACGTTGCAAAAAATAAACATGACGCTAGCCGACGAAACATGGATAGCTATCTTCACAAAAAACCGCGGCGGCAACGACTACCTTGACTTTTTCCCCCAAGAGGTGCGATACCCGCCTGAATGGGCCAGCAAATGGCAAGCCTGGGTCACCGCGCTGAAGCAACTCAAACAAGGCAAAGGATCTGGCGACAAGACGATAGAAGCTTTCACGAAGCTAGACAGTTCTTTAAAGCAGTTGGCGAGAGAAAAGCTAGCAAATGCAATGCGAACAATCACTGAACTTGAACAAAAGAAAGAACTGCTAGACAAAGACCTAGCAGAACCAGCACGGACCCAACTAAGAACGACGATCAAAACTGCTTTGTTTGGAAACCCAACGAAAACCAGAGCAAACGTTCAGAAAGCTGACGCCTTCAAAACAATTACTTGCAATTCAGCAAGCACGTGCTGCGAAGACGACGTGCCGACAACGAAAGCCACGACAGTGACGGCCACCATCACTTGTCTGTGCGCCAAAGAAGCCTCAGACGGGGTAGACGGAGCGTGCGGATTCACGGCTCTGCCAAGCAACACATGGACAAAAGGTAGCAACCCGGCGGACGCCGTGCTAACAGAACTGCTAACATTCTGCCCCAAAGCACCGGCCAGCCAATTGTTGGGAACACGATTAAGACACGTCTTGGATCAGCTAAAAAGCTCAGTTCGCATAAAAAGTGGAAGCGGCTACATAGGGGAATTCAAATCCACAAACTGCGATACAACGAACGCGCAAGGGCTATGCGTAAAGTATATCGGCTACACGGGAGAAGCTGGCAAAGGATTCAATGACATTACCTGGGCAAGCAGCCTTTTAGAACTCGCCGACAAGCTAATTTCAAGGGACGAGGCGGCGGCCGCGGCAGCAGCGATCGACCGGCAGATTGCGGCAGAGTACTCAAAAGCAATGGGCATAGTGACAGAAGTCGAGGCAACTGCGCGAGCTCTAAAACACAACGCCAACGCGATACCCGAAGCCAAACAAACAACCAAAGTACCCGAAACAGACCAAACTTGCGAGAAGAAAGGAACAGGAACAGCTTGCAAAGAAGGTTGCAAAGTGGAGGGTGAAGGAGACAATAAAAAGTGCATAAAGGATCCTGATTACAAGCCAAAACAAGCAGAGGAAACAAAAGAAGATGACAAACCTACAAACACCACAACCAGCAATTCTTTTGTCATTAACAGGGCCCCTCTTTTGCTTGCATTTTTTCTAATAGGATAACAATTTTTAAAAATATTGGTTAAAGACTTCTGCTTCGTTTTATGATATTCCTGAACTTTTCTAAAATTAGATACACTTTAACACTTTATAATAAAAATATTTAAATTGGAAAAACCTCAAAATATAAAATAATGGAAAAAAGTAGGTTAGTGTTGTAAAAAGTAATGTTATAGCGTTTAAAAATGGGTTATATTCTTATTCTGTTTTTCTTGTTCATTTAATGGATATTGGTTAGGGTTGTGGTAGTAATAATAGAAGTGCGTTGCGAGTGTGTGTATATACGAATATTATGATAAGAGTAGTACTGAAGACCGAGTAGACGTCGCAAACAGAACACTTAAAACAAGTGCAATGATTCTACGGGTGAGAGTAACT
>NW_027123742.1:0-555 GCF_001457755.1 Trypanosoma equiperdum | reverse complement strand
GTGTATATACGAATATTATGATAAGAGCAGTACTGAAGACCGAGTAGACGTCGAAAACAGAACACTTAAAACAAGTGCAATGCTTCTACGGGTGAGAGTAACGGAATGGTATAGCGAGTAACTGATTGGCGAAGAACACGACAAATATTGTTAAAGTAAACGCAAGACGGCAGAGATAAGCATCAATAACGAAATGTACCAATTTTCAAATAACAATATGATAATGGACTTGATTACACTCAAAGGAAGAAGAAAAAGAACAATGATGGAGGGGGATATTGCAGTAAAAAGACGAAATGGAATCACCATGTTATCTACAGAAGCAGTAACAGAAGTCAAAAAAACGAAAATATGTAATTAATGGCAATGTACAGAACAGCGCGTAGGGAATGAAAACACCAGGAGGACCGATGATGAACTGTAATTAGCACAGAAATGGATAGATTCAGAAGCTGTGATGATGGTGAACTCTGTGTTTTTAAATATGATGGTGGATTCAAATGTTAAACAATAGTAATAAAGGTGACCTTTCCATAGACTAAATGTCTTTTTTGG
>NW_027123385.1:0-1046 GCF_001457755.1 Trypanosoma equiperdum | reverse complement strand
ACAAAAAAAGCGCAAACGGATGGAGTCTCTAGAAAAATAACAGCGCAAACTGACAATCATGAGAAAAAAGTCCCAAGCAAAGAGGTGAGAATAAAACATACCGAACATGAAGATGAATTGGCTTCTCTTGTAAGGGAATAGATGTTAAAGAAACTTAGGATTCGGCGCTTAGAGTTCACCAGAAAGACTATAGACGAAGCCATTTTATATTCAAACATGGACAGGATGATACGAAAAGATGATATTGGTGATTGTGGTTTTTAATATGGTGCCACAAGTTTCTGTTAAACAATAAAACTGATACTTTGGCTGTGCTCAAAATTAGTATTTGGTTTTTCAACAAGAGATCTCTGAATACAAAGAGTGAATTTTATATATGAAGGAAAAGGTGGCTCATATTGTCGTAACATGGTGTTAATTGCAACTTTGGATTTAAAACAGACACCTAGTCTGCAGCAAAACAAACTTTGGTTGTTAAAGTCTCAAACTAAAGCTTCAATATTCTCTGTTCAAAACGATATCTTTTGAGAAATAAAATCGCTTGTAAAAAAATTTCTTACAAGCGAAGCAAGAGACTGGTATGTAAGCGCCTGCGAAGCCCACATACCTCGACCATAATGAAATCCTGTAATACAATGCTATTTCTAGCCACTGAGGCAGCAGTGGGTTGTGTCGCCGATGATACAACGGCTGGTCAAACAACAAATTTCTGCCAAGAGGATGAATATCTGGAAAACCTAGGAAATCACCTCTCCGGAAAAATGTCAAAACTGTTAACCCGTACAAGACACCTAGAGCGACTAGTTGCGACATGGCAGCTCGGAGCCGCAGCTGAACCCTCTCACTCGCGGCGGTGCCTTTTACTCGCGCTTGCAGCTAAGGCAGGCCACGACCTTACAGACGCAACGAACAAACTACAACAACACCAGGCCGCAATCGAAACTGCTTCACGGCTAATTTCGCCACAACGGGCCCACCTCAGAGCCGCAGTAGAGGCATAAAAATTACAGGTAACAGACAAGACCGGCGGACACGAAGCAGCCGCC
>NW_027123392.1:4116-5783 GCF_001457755.1 Trypanosoma equiperdum | reverse complement strand
CCACGTTGAGGTGGCCGGCATCGCCAGGGAGAAGCGGCGAAAAGAGGCGACCCCAAGAAGGCGGATGTAGCAGAGAGCATCCTCGATCAAAGGAGCAAGCTCTGCACGAGGAACGGAAACAAAGACCAGGTGTAGCCTTGGATGGGGACCTTACGTGTCTGCTCTGCTCAAACCCAGAACGGCAACCTCTGCGGAGGCACAACGGGGGCCGGAACGTATGGCAAAGGCGGCACAGACACGGCAGCGCAGGCACTAAAAGTGTGGGAAACAATCAAACCACTCTGTGAAGCGGCAGCGGTGGAACTGGAAACCACGGAACCGGCGATAACAACATGTATTCCCGGTTTTAAGGCCGCCCTCGGTGCCGGAATAACCGCAGCCGGCGACAGCGCGCTAAAGCTAGGCAACGGCGCAGCAACAACATGGTGCAATGACGCGGATTCAGCTTCAGCATGCGTAGAATACATCCAAAAGGCAGCCGAAGGCGCGGTGGGGAAGATACTGCGCGTGAAACATGCAACTAGCCGCGGCTGCGCTTGCACAAGGGAAGTTGAGAGCAGCGCAACTAACGGCTGCACGAACGCAAATGCAGAAAGCAAGCTCAATAACATAGCGAAATTTGGAGCTTTCCCATTTTCTGCTGGCGGCTCCTGCCGCCAGCAGCGCAACAGCAAAACTTGACACAGCAACCGAAGGAGGCTGCAACAAACACACAAAAAAATGAATGCAATGACCCCTGCAAATGGGAAGAGGATGCGGCTGACAAAGACAAAAACTGCTCATTAGACACCAAAAAGGCAGCAGAACAACAAGCAACCCAAGCAGGAAAAGGAGGGAAGACTTCAAAGTGCTCCAATAAGAAAGCTGAGGCCGAGTGTAAATCTCCGGGTTGTAAGTGGGATGGAAACACTTGCAAGAATTTCAGTTTCCTTGTAAAGAATTTTGCCCTGAGTATGGCTGCTGCCTTTATCAACTTGGTAGTATTTTAAGAATTCTTGCTCAATTTTGGTGAATAAAAAAATTCCCTTGGTGACGCCGGCCACCTCATCGTTTTTACAGGCTCTAGTACTTCGTCTAGGAGAAATCCGAGTGCCCGCATCATACCCTGTCCCACATAATTGGACCAAACAACAGGCTTTCGGTGACGAGAGAAGGAGCAAGCAGCGGTATCATCGGCACTCTGGGGTGAAGAAATATATTAAAGTGCATCTCTGCAAGTGCACACGTGCCTCGATTGGTATACATAGGCTTTTACTACTTAAGGGAGATGTGGAACATAATCCCTGCCATATGATTCGTGGAGCCCAGTGGAACAATGGGCCGTTACCTCAGGTACAACGACTCGCCTTGAAGAAGAAGCTCCACGAGGATTGTATGCTATTTTGTCTGCTGCAGGAGATTCACTCGGCTCCAGCGGAATATACTGCATTAAAAATCAGTGGGCACCAGCACATGGGGATGTCACGCTCTCCACATGATTGTGTGGTATCAATTTCAGTAAGAGATAGGGTGGAAGTAGAAATGGGACAGATGGAAAAAGGAGTACTAGAAAGAGTCTCGGCAACGTTTATATTTTCAGCTGATGTAAAATTGACAGTCACTTCAGTTTATTCTCCTGGAAAATCGATGGTTTCAAAAACATAATTGGAACAATTAGCGGTAGAAGG
>NW_027123392.1:2680-4106 GCF_001457755.1 Trypanosoma equiperdum | reverse complement strand
AAGATAGCAAACACCAGAAAAGAAACCCGTCGCCAGGTGGGAACGGCTGTATTGCCTTAAACAGACATCGCAATGTACAGACGGTGAGGTATTAAATTGGAAAATTACACTGAGTCCTGATAGCGACCATTTTTGGGTCACTTTTGGCGTTTTTGCGAGTTGTGGTGCAGAGGTGATTGCACCCTCAAAACCTGCCAGGGCTTTATACGCGTTGGAATAAAGCGCATCGTAATAACTTCAGGACGGTTAGTGATACTTTCATTTTCAACAAGACTAAAGAAAAAATAAAGGATGCGGATGCACTAAATAAGGCCATCAGGAGAAGCACAAGGCAAGCGGCCAAGAAAACCATACCAAAGGATAAAGGTGTAGCACCGCCTTTCCGGACAAAGGAATTAAAAAAATAAGATAGGCAGATAAAGAAGTGTCGGGATGGACGTGGGAGAGACGTGCTGATTGGATGAAGAAAGAAGGCAATGTATATTACACTTTACACTCAAGTATAAGTAACTGCAATATAAGATGTTGTGCATCGTTAGTTATCACTACCCATTGGACAAAATAATAAAGAAATTAATTGCATCACGCGTGTTCTCCCTTAGTGTCTCCTTCACGAAGGAAAATGCAGTGATAACGTTGTTTGTTTATTATGTGTAAACTTAGTGTAAGCTAACGTAAGTAAATAAACAAATGGATATAGAAATAAGCAAATTAATAACGGGCAACTAATCAAGAGACGCGTCATCGCAACATACCACTCTAATAACTAATAAGAAAAAATAGACGTGTTTACAAAATGATGGATATGAAACGAGTAATGTGTAACAAAAACTGATGTTATTTTTTTTCTGTGATATCTAGTGGCACAATTAATATACAATCACAAGCACTGAGGTCAGAGGTGCACAAGTTAGACAATCATCCTGTTATTTGTATCCGCGTATATTTTTAAGTGTATTTTTATATCTTACAGATAATACTTGACAAAAAAAAGATCATATTCTGTTATTTTATGCAACGGCAATTCGAATTTTTTTTATTCTCACTTCACAACCATTTCCTTTACATCCACAACTTATATGCTCATGGAAGGTTGCCTAATGTTTCAGTTGCTTCACTTCTCTCTTCATTCGTGGTGACATGCCAAGAAAAAAAACATGTGCGCTTGACTGCTTCTCATAATAAATGAAAGTAGATAAATACATATGATTTGTACAACTTCAGACACTTTAGGAAGGATTTCTCATCTTCAATCACATCAAACAATTATAATTTGATCTCACTGTGCGCTCTTATGACGAAGAAAATATACATCATAAGTGAAGAAAAGCATGAGCATATCTGTTATGATTTGAATAACGCACTCTTATGTATCATAACTATCATTTGCATTTTAACGAATCGATTTGTCAAGTTTCATGCACGC
>NW_027123392.1:2458-2670 GCF_001457755.1 Trypanosoma equiperdum | reverse complement strand
GCATATCTGTTATGATTTGAATAACGCACTCTGATGTATAATAACTATCATTTGCATTATAACGAATCGATTTTTCAAGTTTAATGCACGTACCTCTATGCCGTTTCATATGTTTGCATTGGGTGACTGCAAGAGTTTCATGACAGTAACCGCAGCAAAATAAATAACTTATTTAAAAAATGTATAGTTCCAGGCTGAACAAGTGCTTTCTG
>NW_027123392.1:2168-2380 GCF_001457755.1 Trypanosoma equiperdum | reverse complement strand
CAGTACTGTCGCTTCACAATATTTCTTGACTTCATGCAAACCTATTATGCACCTCAAAAATAATGTTTCAGTTGTTACACACAATAAACTACTCTCGTTCTTTTCTTCCAATGAAAATCCGACACAACTGGAGGGGAGGACCATCATAGAGATTATATGAATGTTCACTTTCCACATGTTCGTTGAAATATAAAGTCAAACGAGGACATTTT
>NW_027123392.1:0-2158 GCF_001457755.1 Trypanosoma equiperdum | reverse complement strand
ATACGATGCTTTGAGCACTATTAACTTCAAAATGACGTTGAAGGAATCATATGAATCACCACCATATCCGAAGATACATTGATAAGTTCACTGTTTCTATGCAATAAGAAGCAGTCAGTACTGTCGCTTCACAACATTTCTTGACTTAACGCAAGCCTATTATGCAACTCGAAAATAACATTTCAGTTGTTACACAAAAAAAAACTTTTGTTCTTTACTTCCAATGAAAATCCGACACAAATGAAGGGGAGGATCATCATAGAGTTTATATGAATATTCGCTTTCCACATGTTCGTTGAAATATAAAAACAAATGAGGACATTTGTCAAAAAGACATGACGTGTTTTGAAGAAGAAAACGGAAGTATAAAAATTATGAGAGTAAAAATAAATGTAACATCCAAATTATCTTTAATTCCGTTTTTGTACAATTATATGCAAAATATTAATAGCTCAGTTGATTCAATATATAAGCGGATAGAGTTTGGATGATATCAAACAAAAAAGTTCCTTCGCCATTATATGTTTTACGAGGTGTGGAATGTGAATTAAAAAATGGGAAACGTATTTTGAGCCCGAAAGAAATTATTTTGTGTGTATATGTGTAAATTTGTATGTGTGTTACGGATATTGTGTAACACCATAAGTGCCATACTGTTGAAACTCCATGAACATGCGTCACGAGTCCTGCAGTTCTATTGGGCAACACATGCATTTATCAAAATAAGAGAAACGAGTGCATAAATAACTGATGACATAACGAACAAAAATCAAAATAGACCACGAGACACACATGCACACAAACAATGACATTAATTTATTAACTGTCAAATTTAGGCCTGTGCCCTTCATTAATAGAGTAAAAATTACAAAATAGGATAATGAATAAAAATATTGAGATTCGTTGTGCACAACAAAAGGTGGCACAACTCATCGTGTAATGTTGCATCATGGGGGTTCCCTTTGAAAATTAACACAGTTCCTCTTCATTCTGATAGTTTGCATGGATTGTTGTGAAAACATTGCGAAGTGGCGCATTTCTACAGGCACCAGGCGGCATCACTTTCCTTTTTCTTCCTTGTGCAAATAATACCGCTGATATCACACTTGCAAATTGCTCATGAAGAGCTGAAGAGGAAACAGAGGTATCCCAGAAAGATGCGGTTGACCGCCCCCCCCCCGCCCGAAGCAACTTCATATATTTTATTTTCCCACAATCTTTCAAAACACTTGGGAGGCACGAAAAGGCCGACTCAGCGGTTAATTGATTCACAAAATGTTTATCGTCACTGAATCGCTTGCATGAAATGTCTTTTGCAGGTTTTTGCAGAGCTGGCAGGGTTGGCCACGGGCAAAAAATAAAAATAAAAAATCCTCCTTTACCATATCATTACAGTGCTTTGCTTTTCCAACATAAACCATACTCCACTTGAGGCACTACACCCGCAACAACAGTCAGTTCCAAACCGTGCGCAGTTTCAAAACACAAGTAAGACATAATCAAATGTTATAAAAATGCATACCGTTGTCTGTTATTGTAATTTGCAGTACTCGCATGCACGTGACGATTCATGAAAAGAACGGAAGTTAATTTTGGGGAAATATTTCTAAGGGCGGTTTTCAGAGTCTCATTTTCATCCACTCAATGTGGTGATCAGGAGGAACTAAGCGAATGGAGCGCTACGTTTATTGTGATATGTCAATTGCCTTTCCGCAGTAAAGATACGTGGGTTTAATAAAACAAAAAATAAATAATGGAGGAAGTGGCATAATTTAATTAGATGTAAAATCTCTGTGACCTACATAAATATTTAATTATTTATTCTTTAACACAGCGGCACTACAGGCGAAGGAATGTGGTGATGAATTTGGTGCACAGGCGAAACTGAGCAGAAAACATTACCGCATAAAAACTATTTTCTTCTTTAATGTTTTCGTGTAATGTTGAGTTTCGGTGATAATGTGTTTGTCTCTCTGGGAAGAAGCAGCGGCGCTGCACGTGACAAATTCTGACCAAAATCAACTAGCGAATCATATGCGCCTACGTCCTATTTTCCATCATCCTTCAATTGCAGAGTTTTACCAAAATAAATAAAGAGGTGGACAGGAACGAGGAAGGTTCAAAAAAAAAAAAACGTATCAAACACCACATTTGAAAG
>NW_027124549.1:1561-3511 GCF_001457755.1 Trypanosoma equiperdum | reverse complement strand
CCCCGCCACTACCAGCCTTAAAGGATGCGGCGCTACCAACTCGAAAGCAGCGAAGACCTCCAACAGCATTCAAAAGGCGGATCGCCCTCAGTGCGGCAGTACGGAGCGCCATGGAAGGCTGAGCGCACTGTGAGTTTCGTGTCTCCTGGATTTTGTGGGAAAAGGGATGGAACGGCTAATTTTTCGGAAGCAGTGTGCTACGAAGCCTCGTCAGCATTTTCTTTTTTTTTTTTGAAGAAGGAATCGATAAAGGAAGCGGATGAACTCAAGGGCACCAATACACTTGCCGTTCGTGACGAGGATGTCCAAAAGGCTGCTGAAAACAAAGGCATCGCACTGCCTGCAAAAACAGAGGGCTGATCGCAACTGAAAATAGACACCGATGAAAACTTTGTAAAAAGGACGAGCGGTAGGGATTTCTTGAGATAGCTCGGCGAATGTAAATAGAGAAACCTAGGGTGCCACTTGTTGTCACTAGAGAAAAAAAACTTCCCTTCGAAGTTGGTTGCCGCACCGCGTCTATCGCCACCCTAGACTCGGGCTGCGCATGGGCGGGCTGATGTCGAAGCACCTGCGGATTCGACACTTAAAGGATATGTAGAGAAAGGGATCCAAAACACACGGACGGGCCAGCCAGTGAACATTCCAGGAGCCGATGACTGACCATTTTAACCGTTTGCACACCCTGAGTTAGCAGAAGTAGTTTGGGGAACTTCCCGCCGACTGATGGGGGTGACCCTTGGTTCTGAAAGCGGGAGGAACTGAGCAAAGATGCTGCGCGAAAGCTGACTTATCTTCGTAATCGATGAACTTCGTCTAGAGAAGACTGCTGAAAAATTCTCTCACTGAAGGAAAAATCACTTTTTCATTCCCCAAACAAATCGACTAATAGTGCAGAGCTGTATTATTTTGTTGCTGTGTCCGTTGGAACGTAGAAACTCAACGGAAGGGCTGTCGTCGGAAGGAAAGAACGCGTGATGTGGCGACCCCGTGCGCAACAGTCATATTCCATCGCGTGGAAGTTTGCCGTCAGCTCTCTCGAGCAAGTGGCGGTCTACACCAAACTCGAGGGAATGCCTACCGGTGCAAAAGTGGCGCTACCGGATTGTATGTCAGTACATTATTCTTGAGGATGAGGGAGGGGAATGTAAACGTATCATCCTCTGCTCAGGGCGTTTAGCGTGGATCCACGTCTAACACAACGAATATGTGGCTTCTTGTTGGAGGGGGAAAGTTGATCGAACGGGGATCTTAACGTAACTGACACTGCGAAGTCGACGGGCATGATGTTTTAGGGACCATTGTAGGCCCTTATTGTCATTCATGATCGCAGGAAATGTATGGGCGAAAGGTCTGAATAGCAATCCCGGGCGTGTGAGCATGCGTTGTCTTACTTTTTTTTTTTTACAAACTGTGCCGGTCTTTTTAAGGCGTACACCATAAGCCGAAAGATATGTGATACAGGACCAAAGTGAGTGGACAGTGGAAAGAAGTGGATCCAATAAGTTTTGAAGCCTAATGTTCTGATAATGATATGGAATACATACAATACCGACTGCTTTGCAACAATGATATTGTCACATCACACAACCGCAGGACATATTACAAATGCGTTCCTTAACAAAAAAACGCTCGGAGTGAACCGACAAATGCACCATCCCCTTTCGACGCAAGCAAAAAACGAAACATCAAGAGGTAAGTACAGTTGTCCACTGAAAATGGCGGACGCGAGGATGGTAGCAAAGCAACCCGTTGGCGTGTATATGGCGGTTGGAACTGTTCCTCATAAAAAGTTTTTCGATGCGGTAGCTGCAGCATTAAAACCCAAGGTTTGGGCACCGGTGAAGAGACAGAAACGTAGGAGAGCACTGCGGCGGGAAACCGTTCGGTCATTAGCGAGAGAAAGTTATCCAATGAGGGTGGGCTGTCAATGAGGTTTCGTTGATGCAC
>NW_027124549.1:920-1551 GCF_001457755.1 Trypanosoma equiperdum | reverse complement strand
ACGGGGATCTTAACGTAACTAACACTGCGAAGGTAACAGGCATGACGCTTTAGAGACCATTGTAGGTCCTTGTTGTCCTTCATGATCGCAGGAAACGTATGGGAGAAGGGTCGGGATAGCAATCCCGGCAGTGAGAACCTGCGTTGTCTTCCTTTTTTTTTTACAAAATTTTCCGTTCTCATTGAGATGTGCCCCACAATATGAAAGCTATCTGATAGAGAACCAAAGGGACTGGACAGTGGGAAGAAGTGGATCCAATAAGTTTTGAAGCCTAATATTCTGATAATGATATGGAATTTATACTATGCTGACTACTTTGCTACAATGATATTGTCACATCACAGAACTGCAGGACATATTACAAATGCGTTCCTTGACAAAAAAACGCTTGAAGTGAACCGACAAATACACCATCCCCTTTCGACGCAAGCAAAAACCGAAACATCAAGAGGTAAGTACTGTTGCCCACTAAAAATGACGAACGCGAGGATGCTAGCAAAGCAACTGTTGCTGTGTATATGGCTGTTGGAACTGGTCCTCATAAAAAGTTTATCAATGCGGTAGCTGCAGCATCAAAACCCAAGGTTTGAGCACCGGTGAAGAGACAGAAACGTATGAGAGCACTGCGGCA
>NW_027124549.1:761-910 GCF_001457755.1 Trypanosoma equiperdum | reverse complement strand
GAGAAAGTTATCCAGTGAGGGCGTGTTGTCAATGAGGTTTCGTTGATGCATGTGAAGATTAAGCGTCCAATGAAGGAGAAAATGGAACACAGATTGCTGGTGTGGACAATGTCAGTGTTTGAGACCGTTGAGTAGTACGCCTCGGTTAC
>NW_027124549.1:0-751 GCF_001457755.1 Trypanosoma equiperdum | reverse complement strand
ATGGAACACAGATTGCTGGTGTGGACAATGTCTGTGTTTGAGACCGTTGAGTATTACGCCTCGCTTAGACGCTTTTTATCTTACTCCAATTTCATATTAAAATGAAAATGAGAAGACTTTGAACCGTGTCTTATTTGTATTATTCTGAGCGGTGGTGGTTCAATAACCTCCACCTTTCTCCGTTCCCAGCTCATTCGAAACATTTTTCTGGGAAAAAATCCCGGAATGCTGTAACACAGTGAAGTAAATGACACTGAAAATATTGTTGTGCTTGTATGTGTGTGATTACTGGGAGGTGCTCTTATGCTTTCTTTGATATTACAACTTAAGTGATATGCGTGGCTCGCATGGTGTAAGTCTGTGCTTCTCCATGTATTGAGCAGATTTCAGAGAATCTGTATATCGCCACCGATGGGCTTAAATTTCCTAGGCATTTTGTGGAGGTGATGGCAGGCGTGCATATCAAAGTCTGTTTTTGCGGAACTCTTCTTTATGCCCTTGGTAATTTATTATAATACTTCTTGTAAGGTTCCGTATACACTTGTGTAGTAGCAGCTTGTGAAGTAAAACAATGCTTAAAATTGCAGCAGTCATTTTGTTGACGCTGAGGACGTGTACGCCCAGTGTCGTCTTCACACGACAACCAGACGTGCAGGTCACATACGGAGACGAAGGGCCGAGAGAGTACTTCGCTCCTACAGCAGAACAGTTGGCACGGGGAAAGATAACTCCAAAACACGAAACTCAGCCG
>NW_027124084.1:19165-21478 GCF_001457755.1 Trypanosoma equiperdum | reverse complement strand
GGTATTGTATTTTTTGTAAAGAAAGTTTCTTTTATGAGAGAACGTTTAATTGTATTTATTTCTTGATTTTTCTATAGTTTATTTAATAAAAAGTTTGACTGCAGATCAGAGGATATAAGAATTTTTCTTCACTTTTTTGAATTCAGTTCGTTTTCTGTGGAGGCCTACTTTCTCTCGCGAAGACCAGTGATGCACACCAAACTACTGAAGGCATTTATGTCTCTTATGGTTACCGCAGCACTGTCAACCGAGGCATCAACAGTAACACAAGGCAACAACAAACTTGAGTACGCAGCCCTCTGCAGGTTAGTACAAATCGCGGCCTAAGATATCCAACTACCAACCCTGACTAGCAATGCTGAAATGGCTTATCAAAGGCTTCAGAAGCTCAACATGAGCTTAAGTGACGAATCTTGGCAAAGGATTTTCAGCGAAGGAGGCAAAGGCACAACCTGGCACGAAACACCAGATAAAGCCGGGATAAAACATAGCCACTGGAGTGCGCTGTGGCCGGATTGGCTGAAGGCGGCACAACAACTAAAAGCAAATGACGACGACGTGGATATCAAGCAAGCCAACTACAAAGCAATTTCCAAAAGCAATCTAGGTTTAGTACGAGCGGCACTACACGCAATGACGTTGAGCGCAAGGGAGTCTGTTCAGTCCCTGCCAACCGTCCGCCCAGAAACCGCAGCACTGACAACGGCAAGTGTCAGAAAAACAGTAACCGACGCATTTCATGGTGAAGGACAGACAGCACAAACGCCGGCACCGGCGCACAACAAAATGTTCAGAAGCGCAACAACAAGGACGGCGAGAGCAACGCACTGCACCACGGCAACGGCTACAGAGGGACCGATAACCGTAGCCGGCTTCATCGTCTGCCTATGCTACAAGGAGCAAAACTCACGAGAGCCGGAAGTTTGCAGGCACGGTCAAGATGCGAGCCCAGCGTGGGACAGCGGAGCAGGTGTAACAGCCGGGACCGACGTAAAAAAATTATTAGATAACTGCGGTAGCCAAGCTGCCGGCCCGCTCAGGGGAACTGACCTCTTAACAGTCATCACTACCATTGAAAACCTCATAACAATACAAACAAATGACGGCTATCTAGGGTCACACGACAGCGGCGGCTGCACAGGCGCACAAACCACTGGGATATGTGTCAAATTAACTGGGTACAAAACGAACAAAAAGACTGCCGAAGATGCCGCGCAGTGGATAAAAAGCTTAAAAACACTGGGCTATCAACTAGAGGAAATAGACAAACGCAATGAAGCGGACAAGCAGACAACCATCAGCATTAACAAACAGCTCAATCGAGCGCTGCAGCTCGCAGATGAGCTTGCATTCGTAAACTATGCGCCACCAGCAACACAAGGTACAGCCCCAGCAACAGCACTCCCTGTAGCAGCCAGCACCGTCGCATGCAATCCGCAAAACAAAACAGCAGAGGAATGCCCAAGCAAGCACTGCGACTATGATAACACCACAAAGGAATGCAAACCTAAAGAAGGATCAGAGAACACAGCAGCAGCAGCAGGAGAGACAGCAAAAGAGGGAGCAGCTGCTTCAGGAGTAAATTGCTCTAAACATACTAAAAAAGAGGATTGTGAGGCAGAAAACAAAAATGTCAAAACAGGTGAAAAAGCTAAATGCGGTTGGATTGAAGACAAATGCAAAGATTCTTCTATTCTAGTAACCAAGCAATTCGACCTCAGCGTGGTTTCTGCCGCGTTTGTGGTCGTTATACCTAGCGCACAGAAGCACCGAAGATTTCCATAATGTCAGGGCCCTGCACCGAATGCCATTGTAAATCCTCTTCTGGAGCAGCTGTTCCTTTTTTGACGGACCCACAAAAAACAAGCGGTACTAATCGCGTATTGTTCCATTAACACTGAACAGCTGCAAAAGAAACTGCAAATAAAATAGACCTATTCACAATGTTGTCAAATGCAGTGCCAGAGAAACGCAGCTGTAGGGGAAACACTAGAAATGGTGAGGTCTAAAGCATTTATAGTCTGTTTTATCGTCGTTATTTTGACGGCAAGTGAGGCAGAAGTACAGTTTACAAACACACCACGTGCAAACTGCGCAGACGCGTGCAAGTGTCAACAGCGCCTAACAGCACTAATTGCTCACGTAAAAAGCAGGGTGACGATGGCCACACAAAAAGTAGCAGCAAACAGTGACATCACAAGCAAGCTGGTAACACTCAGCCTCAGCTCAGACAAGAGGCGGGAAGGCAAGTACGGACCGGTGGCGGCCATTGCTCTTCAAAAAGCAGCAGAAGGAAGCAAATTGCTGGCAGAC
>NW_027124084.1:18756-19155 GCF_001457755.1 Trypanosoma equiperdum | reverse complement strand
CACGCAGCATACGACGCCTTAAGAGGCACCGCAACCAAGACCAACGCAGCGAAGATAACACCAGGGAGCAGCAGTAACTTTGTAGATACGCCGATCACGGGGGCCACACATTCAGTTCCAAAGTACTCCGAATGCCCAGCCGCAATAGCACCGGATTCAGACACCATAACAGATAAAAATTTTAACGCAAAGCAAGGCGTAGCTATTCCCGTACTTCAAGGAGCTGTTAAGATCAACTGCACAAACGCAGCCGGCAACGGAGCCTGCACCGGCGTCGTACAAAACACAGACTACCTACAGATCAAACTAGACAGGCACGAAACGGACGCCTTTGCAAACCCTGACACAGCAATGGACACCAACACAGAGAAAATAATTATGAAGCTAACAGACCACTTA
>NW_027124084.1:15402-18746 GCF_001457755.1 Trypanosoma equiperdum | reverse complement strand
AACATACAGACGGAAATATTTCCGCAGGTTTCACGGCAGTCAAAAAGCTCGAAACGATAGCTGACCTAACAAGCGGAGGTAGCTATTTAACCGACGGCAACCTTAAACGGCTTGTTTCGACGCTAGCAGTAGACCTGAGCCCAACAACCAAAATAGAGGCCGAAGCCAAAAAAGACCGTCCAAAAAGAAATAGACACATTATATGGAAACAGCGCTACAGACATAGCAGAGCGCGTATTAGCGAAGATAGACACCGAAACAGTAACATACTACAACGATAACAAAGAGCAAACATGGAAGGTGAGCGACGTAACCAACAGCGGAAACCTAGTAACAGAAGCGGCGGCAGGCCTATTTAAACTGAGAGCCGCAGGAGAAACCAAGTGTGACACCAGCTCAGACCAAACAAAAGAAAACTCCTCCAAGAAAGCAGATTCAGAAGACAAAGCAGTAGAAAAGAAAGACGGGGACAATACAGCCGCTACTGAATGCACATCCACTGAAGAGGGTAAATATGACAAAACAAAGTGCGAATTGAACAAAGACAAAAGTGGATGCAAAGTCAAGGAGGGGCGGTTATTATTTCTGCTGTAATCAAGGCCCCTCCTTGACTTTGCATCCACTTTTCCTATAATTAATTTTCTAAAAGATGTTTGCTCAATTTATGAAATTTATGAAAGTTTGCCATTTTTGCGAGTATTTTAAAATTTTTACAAAAATTTTAAAATTTTATATATTTAAATATTTTTAACGATAATGTGAAAATTGTTGAAAATTTTTAACAATTTGGAAAATATAAAAATAGTGGCAAAAAAGAAACTCGCGACCAAAATATATGTCATCAAAAAAGGATTAGGTGCAATGGGGTTAAGTGAATAAGTAGAGTAGTGATAAAGAGGAAAACTGAGAGGAATGCAGATGTAAAATGCACAGTTTTAAAGACAAGCATTGCAATGGCCATCATTATATACAAATAGATGAGGGAGGGAATCAGGTATACAGAGAGTTAAGTCTTGACTCCAATGGAATCGCTATGATATTAGAAAATAGGGCGACAGAATATGAAGAAAAAGGAAAATGAGAAACGAAACGATAAAACCCAAGATAGGACAGTACAAGGTAAATAATACAATCAGAAAGATCCAATAATGCTCAGCATTTGATTCAAAACTGGAAGACGCTACTACAGAAATGATGATGGCGGTTATCGCATTGAATTTTACAAAGATCCATAATGTACACAAGTGAACAGCAAGAAATAGAAGAAGAAGCATGAACATGACCAGAATAAATAAATTGGTTAATAGTGAGGTGATGATAAAGCCTTCCTCTCATCAGATATAGTAATAATAACCAACATTTGAGGTCAACGATACCGTATTATGAGGAAGAAGTTTTTAAAACTGAGGCCGCTAATAGATTTTCATAGGTGGCAAAAGGAGAGACGTTGAAACTTTTCAAAATAATCCATGTGAGGCGATGGAGGAACTTTATATGAGGGGTAAGAAAAAATGGTGATTCTCTGATTACTGCATATTGGTATACATGCGATAAGTTGACGCCGTTCAAAAACCTGAAATTCACATAAGGAAAAGAGCTAATCAAAATTTACTGCAGAAAATAGAAGTTTCTCCACCGAAACTCAGATTGCATGTCGAACCAAAATTACCATGTCTATAGCGGAAACGGTATAGAAGCAGTAATCGTTATAGACTGGTAGAAAAAAATCGTGTTTAAAAGGAAAAGGAGAACTGATGCTGTTATTAAGGTGATTGTACTTGTGGAAAGTTACAGGGAAATAGAGAAGAATAGAGAGCATAATATTTTAGTTGACAAAGATTGAAGTATGTGTAGTATTTTAAAGAAATACAGGACTAATATGAGGCAGAAATATGCACAACAAATACAATAAATGTAGAATAGTAAAGGTTGGAATTAAAAGTGCAAACGTGTCTAAAAGCAAAATTTAGGTCGTCAAAGATTGTCACAATTTTTACAATTTACATGCATTTTTATGTAAAAACCAACCTTCCTATATGTTGAACATGTGAAAAACGCAATCGCTTAGAGTGAAAAATTATATATTTTTATTAATGCGTCTTTTATATTTATTGATACGAAATAATATCAAACGATTTCACTGAAATCTCCCCAAGGAAGAAGCGGTATTTTTCTTGACGCTCTATATCTAATAAGCGTTCAAAACCTCTTTTAAGAATGCAGTATTCTCACTCAAACAATTATCATGAATACGAAGCAATCAACCGCAAGGAATATAGTTGATAATTGACGTTCAACACATCTCAAAGTGAGTCTCTCACAAAAAGTTCGACAGGCGGAAGGGAAGGAAGAAAAGTAGCAGCACGCTTAACCAATCTAGCAGCGTGCGGGTTAATGCAACAAAACAGCGAGGTAAAAAAGCAAAAAAATGCTACTGCATCTTAAAGTTGCATACAGACACCGAGTCTTAGCAGCCCTTAAACCTGAAAGAATTGGAAATTTTATTAGATAAAATTAAGGTTTTCGTTACCGTTTAGAATAAAAGAAGTAATATTTAGGAGAAGGAGCTTAAATGGCATATTTAAAAGATTTGAAGTGAGGTGATATACGAGAGTAAAATCAAACCTATGTTGGTGAAGAAAAATTATTGAGGCATCGCCACTTCCCGCAACCATTTTATCCCCCTTACAGCTTTCTCCGGCGTCAAGCACCGCACCCAAAATCTGACGCACTTGCTCGAGCAAGGACAAAGCTAATGCACGTTTTATTTGGGTACACTCCAAACAACAAAATCATCTAGGACAAAGACATCAACAGCAGCAAGCCGGACACTCAACTCAACCAACTCGTTTCCCTCACCGCGGATTCAACAAAAGTGGTGCTACTCGTCGGGTTATCAACTCCAAAGCACAAATGAAGCGGAGCCAACCGCCGCCTCACGGAGATACCAAACAAAAAATAATCCAGCTTTACAGGCACCTGGTTAAGGCTTCTCTCAGAGCTCATAACGTCACTTGTTTGTGCCGACATAAAGACGAGCCTCTAATGGCATGCAGCTGCTGAAACATGCGTATCCTAGAGCAGACGACGCAACTTTTAGTTTACTTGAACAACCAACAGCGAGTCCAACATGTAAATACACTAAAAAGCAGCATCCAAATACATAAACACGAGCTAACGACAGATCAGCGGACGCAGGAAACGGAAAGTAACTTACTTCAGCACTTAGCAGCTTAGAGACAATTAGTAACGCCATATCGCATCGTAACAGGCTGTAAAACCTTTCTAGTTTTCCCTTACGACGCCTTGAAACTCATCAACTAGCTTGTCACCATGAAAAAGAG
>NW_027124084.1:13597-15392 GCF_001457755.1 Trypanosoma equiperdum | reverse complement strand
ACTAAAAATGGCTTCAAACATTGTTGTAGCGCCAGCGCTATTTTCAGGTCATGCAGCAACCGGTAAGAGGTAAATGACGCCAGTCCCGCATACCGTAGCCTCTGCAAAACTGTAAACAAAGGAACGGAAGAACCGGCGATGCCCCAAGATAGCGAGAGCACAGCTATAAGCAACGAAATAGCGATACTCACGGCACTAAATCTAACCGTAGCAGACAACAGCTTCTACAGAGAGGATTTCAAAGAAGATCCAAATAAGAAGATCGAAGAACAAAATTGGGTGAAGCATAGAGCACCGTGTCGGACAGCCAAGGCACAAATTACAGCAGCAAAACTTGAGGCACACGGACTGAAATTTCTCCAGCCTGCAGAAAGCCACACAAGAAAGGTAGCAGCGGATGTGATAGATAGAACCCTGGAAATTGCGCTTGTTAGAAAGACTGACTTCAACGAACTAAGGGCTGGTAACGTCCAAAACGACCTGAATAGAGCAATGTAAGGCAAAGCAAGCGAACTGTCAACGACGGCCGGCGATACGTTCGGAGCCACCGGGGTTCAGCGTACTGAACGAACTTTTCCGGCGACACAGGGTCATGCATGTCAATCGCATCGGACCTAGTGTGTATGTGCGGCTCAACCTCAGGAAGCCAAAAACCCCAAGAGTGCCTTGGGATCCAAGGCCCCCAAAACTGCGAATACAGTGACCAAAGCAGCGCAAAAACCTTTTTCCCTCAGCTTCTCGCTGGCTGCCCAACGACTGGAAAACTCAAGGCAGGCGCTGACGTAATACATACGGTGCTCTAGACATTTATAGTCACGTTGAAAGACAACACCGACACGACGAAAGCAAAAAATATAATATTAGGGGCAAAAAACAGCGCCACCTGCGACGGCAGCACGAACGCAGATGGGTAAAATACGCGGCAAAAACCGGAGAAGAGTTACCGATGCCCTGGGAAAAGAGCCTAAAACCCGCGGCAGGTAAACTCGAAGCCGAAAAAAAACTGCACACGATCAACACGCAAATACTTTCGGAAATCAGGCACATGCGTAACATTGCAGCTCAGGAATGTCTAAGAGCCTATAGCGGCGATCAACAGCATACACCTGGGTCGACAAAACAGTCAGCAGATCTGAACGCATTGAAAGCAGTGTAAAAAAAATAAAGTGAAAAAATGAATTGAGCCATGCAAATTGAACGGTAAAGCAACTAATCCAGACCAAAATTGCTCATAATACCCCAAAATTCAGAATAACGACAAGCTACACAAGCAGCCGCAGGGGCAGAAGAGTCCAAAAAGGGGGAAAAGTGCACATGGAAAGAAAAACCCGATTAAACCAAGGTTACTAGATGCAAATGGGATAGAAGGCAAGTGCAAAGATTCTAGTTTACTTGTCTATAAGAAATTGGCTCTTACGGCTGCTGATTTTGTGATTTGGTAGTATTTTAAAATTATAAGGATATTTTCTCAGTTATATGAAATTTATAAAAATGTTTTAAATTTAATATAATTAAACACTTTCTGCCAATCATTTTCAATATTAAAAATTATTGAAAATATAAAAATTTTACTATGAAAGCGGCCGATGGTTATAAAGTAGTATTGTGATAAGTTATAAAAAATGTGTGATATTTGAGTTCGCAATCATCGTTTATTTTAGATTGTTTTACTGATATTATAATAGCAATGATACTAATAATAATGGCGAAGATAGAAGCATATTGTGAGTGTGTATATACTAATTTTATAATAAGAGAAGTAATAATAATAATCATAATAATAATGATTATGATG
>NW_027124084.1:1430-13542 GCF_001457755.1 Trypanosoma equiperdum | reverse complement strand
GCATATACGAATATTATAATAAGAGGAGTGGTGGTGAAGAATAGATGAACGGAAAAGTGAATCTCTTCATAAATGGTAAAGGTTCAATAAATGTAAGTAAATGGGTGTGACGGTGAGAACGAGAGAAGTGGGAAAAGGGTGCAAGGAATATTATTTATTAAAGAGAGAAAAACAAAAAAATAAGGAAGGGGGAAGAGGAAAAGAGTTATATATATACGAAGTTCAAGAAACAACCGTGACGAAGGCCATAATTATATAGGAGGACAAAGTCAGAAGGACAATTAAGTGGAGATGGAATGCAGCATACAGAGCATACATACTCGCTACATTATCGGTAGGAACAGACACAGGAGACAAAAATACTGAATGTAATGACACAATAATCAACAGCACAGCGAAAAAGGAGGAAAACAATAGATCTTGATGAGGCCGAGGTTTCTATGGTATTTTACGTTTTACACCTAAATGAACATGTACGATAGAGGATGCTACTGTATCAAATGTGACTTGTATTTCGATGGTGGGGCCTTGTGTGTAACTTTAAGTCGCGATGGGAACTGGTTTATACATTAAAAGTCTGTTACTTAGCATAGAGAGTTATGAAGAATCGTAACAATAAGAGAGTGGACAGTTAGTTGCGATGCTGTGGTGACTAATACTGCAACCAGCAGAAAACAACTTTAAAATAAGATCACAAACGCTTATTAACGAAAAAAACGCTGAAATTTTGTTACTTTCAAAAGGATATTCACAGAAGAAAGGCGAGGTGGAAAAGGGAAGCAGCAACGGAAGCATCACAGTACAATGACTCAGCATATTTCGTTAATTGTAGCTATTCTAACCGCGCCCTCCACGGGAGCAGAGATTGCCGCAAACGATGCGGTCCGAGCCTACCACACGCTGTGCGCAGTAGTGGCGCTAGCCAAAGGGAAACCGGTAATGCCAGAAGACGTTGCCAAGCAAGCAATAACTGAGGATATAAACCTTTTGCATGGCCTAAACATAACCGCATCTCATGATTATTTCTACGGTCAAAACATCAAACAAGTGGAAGGCAAGGTGATAACTGAGACAAACTGGATTAAGTACGGGCAAAAATGGGAGGAAGCCAAAACCAAGCTAGAAGAGAGTAAACTAGAAATAAACGGCCTCAAGATCTTGAGACCAAAATGGAGCCACGCCACGAAGACAGCATCCGCGATAATCAACCGTTCTTTGGAAATGGCGCTGCAGCTAGAAGGACAATACGAAGATCCAGCCAAAGATAACGACGCGCCGGAAGAAATGAAAAAGGCACTTTATGGTGAAACGGGCAAGCAAACTAGTACCGCAGGCGAAACGTTTGCGGACTCGGGTAGCAACGGCTGCGCGGCACCCGGCACCGGTGACAACAAACCTGGTATCTCCCTAGCCTCAGACCCAGTCTGTATTTGCAGCGATAGCGCCGGGAAAAACCAAGGCAACTCTTGCCTTGGCAAAAACGGCGGAGCCAACGTGATCTACACGAACGCAGCCACAGCAAACACAGGGGCAGCACAACTGGTCAACGGATGCCCATACGCAAAAGACACAATAATCAGACCCGGTGCCATAGCAACATTTGGTTCCGGAATAAAAGACGCTCAAGGCACAAACCAAGCAGAACACGTGGTTCTCGGGGCGAAAAATCAGCACGCCTGCAACGGCGCTATAACTTCCGGGTGTATAAAATACCTCGCTCCAGTTAATGGTGAACCAAACATACCGTAGATAGCCCACCTACAGGCTGCAGCTAGCAAGATCACCAAAGCACAGAAGCAAGCGGCAACCAACGAAAAACTCATGATAGAAATAAGACAGCTACGTAACATCGCTGCGCAAGCATAACTGACAGCAGCAAACAGTGACCCACTACCGTTATTAACACAGCCTGCCGCAACGCCAAAGCCATCAGAACAGATAACAAAAGAAGAGGACTGTAACAAACACCAAACAAATGAAAAATGCACAGATCCCTGCAAATGGGACGGCAATGCTACTGATAAAACTAAAAAATGCTCATTAGATCCTAAAAAGGCAGCAGAACAACAAGCAACCCAGAAAGGAGCAGCACCTTCAACAGGATGTGCAAAGCATGGAACCAAAACTGAGTGCGATGCTGACAAAACAGATGACAAGCAAAATTGTGCATTTATAAAAGGGGAAAATGGTAAAGATGACAAAGAGCCATAGAGGTACAAAGATTCAAGTTTCTTTATCAATAAGAAATTTACTCTGGTTTATGTTAACCTTCTAAGTTTGGTACCATTTTAGTATTCGAAATATATTTGGTCAATTTTCTGAAATTTTAGCGTTTGAGATATTTTAACACTTTTAATCAGACCTTTGAAAATTCGTGCACATTTTAGTAAAACATGTATAAAAGTTACTAATATTTGTTAAATAGTAGAGTGATAAGGTTAAAAAGCGATTGCTATTTTATTTCTGCATCTTGCATATTTTATGGATATTACGAGTAAGTAATGTTAATATTGGCAATGATAAGTATAATAACGATTATAGTAGGAGAGTTTTGTGAGTGTGTATATGCTAATGGTGCAGTAAGAGTGATCAGGGACAAATGGGTGGACACGTGAAATATTCAAAACAATTGTGTGGATGCAATAGAATTAAGTGAGTGAGAAACAGCGATAAAGATCGAATAAAGATATTTTTATTATTAAAAATGGTAGTTTTGTGATAAGATCGCCGTGCGTTGTGATTCACAACAAAGAAAGCGGAAGCAGCTTCTCGCTGAAGCTCATTGAAAAACACCGAGAAAGGAATAAGAAAACATTGATGGGAGACAGTAGAATAGCTTTATGAAGTACGGAAAGGCAAGAATTAACACGCCACCTCTACCGCATTTGCCAAAAGACCAAACACTAAAGATGTTTAAAAAGTATAATTCATACAAGGGTGATCTGTAGCCATCGAGCAGCAGCGCGAAAAAAAAGAGCAGAATGAAAAGAATTTTCCGCACCAATACTTTCTACTATTAATTGGCACCGCTTCAAAGACCCACCACATTCTAAAAAACAAAGGCCAAAGGGAGATCGTTCCCTTGAAAAAAATGTCATTTCTTTTTCTCCTGTCTGTGGAAAAAATTTATGAAACCGTAGAAAGAGGTCCCACTACTAGTCATAAAACCTAGGGCTTTGGATATAAACATGTTTTCAATACACAATAAAAATAAAAACACACTGAGGCATGTGAGAAGAGAGAAATTTGATGTACCAGTGACTGTAAAAGATAGAAGAGTGGAAACAGGTTTAAGGCAGAGTTTGAGATTTAAAACATAGCAGCCAGGCGCCGACGACGCTGCTGCTTTCCAAATACAAAACAATTTTTTCAAGTACACAATATTCTGGAGAAAAGACAAGATTACAAATATTACTCCTCTAACAACGACCCCAACCGGTCGGCTAAAAGCAAAGAAAGTTTGCAAAACTACAACAACAAGGCGAAGCATGCACAACTGCATACCAAGCTGTTCGTTATAGTCACCATTGTGGCAATAGTGACGCCGGCCTTCTCAGAAACCAGTGAAACAGGTGACACAGAGCACGAAAAGATCAAGAAAACGTGCTAAGAAGTGGCCTTCAACCACGATATGGCAGCGGCATACGTGGAAAAAGTTCTCGCAACCACTGACAACGCCGAAAAACTCAGAAAGCAAGCAGCATGCTGGTAATTAGAAACAGAGGCAACTGACGCTAAAGAATGCGTCATTTTGTTTGACGCACTAGCGGCATGTTGTCGGACAACAACAGAAAACGTACAAACAACAAACAAAAGAATGGACAAACGCTTTCTCGACGCTAGCCTCAACCCTTGGGAGCGTGCAGGTTTTCTACTGGGAGTCCTAAAGGATGCAAAAATCACTTACGCGAACGAAATCACGCCCCTGACCGGAAATTCCGAAACGCTCAAAGTGAAAACGTGGAAAACGCAACCTGCTGCCGAACAGTGCATAGATCAGGAGATGACTGATGACAATGCCGCGGTTAAACCGACGGCAGCTGAAAACTCGGCATAAAAGAAATATAAATCCACCGCAAAGGTTAAACTCGCAGACCACCGGCCAATTCTCTCAATCTCAATAACCAACAGCAGCTGCACCGACACTAGCGGCAGCGGCACAACATGGGCAAACACAGTAAGCAGCTGCAGTGATGTAGTCGGTGGAAAAACCGTTACACCAATAGCTCAGACGAAACCAACACACACAGCGGAGCCTCTATATCAACCAGAGGAAGACTCACAAAATTGTGCAGCAAAGGTTCAAAGCGAAATAGACAAAAAAGATAACAAGAAGGTGATACTAGCCGCTTTGTGCCAAGCACAACAAGCAGCAGCGGAAACAGTAAAAAATTTAGACGACATAACCCCCGATACGCTGACTAACGATGAATCTTTCATTACAGCCCTGAGAAACGGCATATAAAGCTACGGCATAATCACGAACACAACAAAGAAAGCGAAACTAAAAACATTAAAGAACATATCAAGGAAATCCTTGAAAAGGGGAAAAGAAAATTCGAGACTGAGTTTATTGAAAAGATAAGCAGGAGATCAATCAGCTAGCGCCTCCAAAAAAGAAAATGAAAAAAGACAGACGAACCAGAACTCAAACCAGATGCAGAAACCGCAAACACTTATTTCAGCAGCCAGAATGTTTACCAGACCGGGCCGAAACCAACAATAGCAGTAGCCGTAAGCAATACAGCACAAAAATGCAAAGAAAACACGGAGGAAAGCAAATGCAAAGAGGACAAAGATTGTGAATACAATAACGGAAAGTGCAAAGTTAAAGGAGTGAAAGTGAAAGGAAAAAAGAGGATCAATGTACTGGTCATACTGGAAAAACAGCTTGTGAGAAAGAAAACACGCCCGGACAAACCCCGTTTGTGGCTGAAGAAAAGGTAGAGAGAGTGAACCAGAACCAGAAAAAGAGAAGTACCGAAATGGAAGTTTTCTCGTAAACAAGAAATTTTATCTCATGGCTGCTTTTTTAAGTTCGGTAGTATTGTAAGAATTTTATGGATATTTGCTCAACTTTATGAAATTTATGAAATATTACTATTTATAAAGAATTAACTATAATTAATAAATTTTCTAAGATTTGATATATTTTAACACTGTTTGAAAAATATATATAATTAAAATTAAAAATTAGAAAATTTAAAAATTTGGTATAAAAGCGGCATCTCGTTGTTAAGCAGTAGGCTGATATGGTACAAAAAATGAGTAACATTCTAATTTGATTTTGTTTATATTGTGGAAGCTGGTGTAATTTATGGTTGTGATAGAAATAGTAAAGGTAGGAGAGTTTTGTAAGTGAGTATATACTAATATTGTAAACAAAAGTGGTGAAAACTAAATGGAAGATCAAAATGGAAGCACTTAAAGTTGTGTAAATGGTGTAATTTTAGTAAGTGAATAAGTGGGTGTGGTGAGTAAGAGATTGAGAGTGCGTGATAAAATATGTGCAGTTAAAAAAAATATGACGATGCACATCGTTTTATAGACGGATATGGAGAAGACTATGTTGGTGAGACAGATGTCAGTGTACTTGTCTAATGGAGGCTCTACAACAAACGCGAAAAAGCAGTGCAGGTGGAAGCAGACTAAGCGCATTACTGCAAATATTCCCTCAATAAAGTTTTAAAGAACGCATTACATCAACTGAAAACACTGCCATGACTACGTGCCAATCTATCGCATAGAATTTAACTGTTAGGTTTCATGTAATTAGAATAAAAGTTTGTGTCCCGTCGGAGATAACTACTTCACGAGACATGTGGGGGAAACCAAGCAGTTAACGATCTGACTCAATCTTGCAGAAATTATTTAAAAAACACAAAATTTAGAAAAACTATATGGCGGAATGTTTCCTCAGAACAACAGAGAAAAAAGCAATAAAAACGTCACTGTGTAGCAAAGTAGTGTAAAAACAGTTAGTCTTAGTGACATTAAAACCAAAACAAGTTGGAAAAGTTATTAGATAGAATTAAAATTATCTTTTTTTATATATTCAATAATGTCAATGTATTAAAGGCACGCTTGAACGGAAGTTTGGTAAATCAAAACTGATTTTTGTTACAAAAATGAGATTAATTGTAAAACATGAGAAGAAAGTGACAAAACTGAAGACCTTTCCCATAAGTGTTTGGCCACCCTCCACATTTCCTGTATCATTAAGAACAAAGAGAAAGCAGTAAGTACCAACAACCCTCGCCATAAAATGGTACAAATGGAAGAAATAACAAAATATAAATTTAAAATGGAAGGATTATCTAAGAAGGGAGAGGCATAAATTTCTTCCTAGTACCAAAAATGTTTGTGAGCAAAGTGAAGATTGAAAAACATAGAACATGAATTTAAATTAGCCACGGAACGGTGAGCCGCTATTTCAATAGAATTTTGAAATAGCATTTGGGAAGGCCCAAAAGGATTGAAAAGAAAACCACATTTGATGCAGAAGTTAGCAAATATTACCGCAGAGATAATGGTAGTGATTGTATTTTTTAAACTAAAAGCGGGGTTGGATGTTCAACAATGGAGCCACCCAGCGACGTCCAGCGAGCTGTCTGAGGGTTATTTACTATGTCCAATGACAAATGGCTGTAGACATCGAAGGGGAATGGCATTTAACGTCGAAAATTCAGTGGAAGTATGTAATGTCGTACAGAGATTGGAAATAGGGAGCACGAGAAACACAATTTTCAATAGCAACCTTTAGGCAAAGTTACTTTCAACTTCCCAAGCGCCAGATAATTAACTACAAAACAGTTTGGCTAATTTCCAAAAGGATAAATATAGTGAAATTTTTGGTGGAAACACATATATTTCCGTTTTATTTACAGGACTTTTGTTTATTAGAAGCTGTAGAGTTAGTCTCGAACGGAAGAAGCAAAGCAAAAAAGAAATATTTAACCGAAGGCATAGACCAAACCTTCTTGAAGGACGCACATATATACGCAGCTAGCAGGTCTATGCAGCTTGCAGCTCAACTCTTGGCACTTTGCTGTTTTTAGTATATCGTGCTACGAAGGCTCAATGTGCAAGCGACGCTTTTTTTGCAGCAACATTAGCACCGCACTGCACATTCTCAGGAGACGGCAAAGCTGCGGCAGCCAAGCTTAGCTCGGCGTGTAAAGCTGGCCAGGCAAGCTCGCTCAGAGTACAACAGTTTACACACCACGTTTCTAGTCGAAGCAATACGTCTAAAGCAGCACACACAAGTCCTACTGACGTTAGCCATCTGGGAAGACCTAGAGGGTCAGAGCCTAGAACCGACGATAAAAATAAAAGCTGAGCAAGGAATCCTAGCTGCGGAGACACCTGCCAATGCAGCTGGCAGGATTGATGAATTCATCAATCTTCTAATTAGCGCAACAGCCGAAGACGACACAAAGGACGAAGCCTCGTTTATTCACAACGGTTGACAAAACTCAGGTGTCAACAAACATATAGGTAAATGCACTTCGACGATACCCAAGACGGCAAACGGGGCCACGACATTCAGCACGGATTTAAATAAGCAGACAGGAGCCATGGAAACCGGGACAGTGCGAACGAACAAAAACTTCCCGCTCACTGCAGGCCTCAAAAACAAGTTTGTAACTGGTAATCCTCACTCCGGTGCCACTTTCGGACTCGGGATGTTCAAAACGAGTACAAGCGAAATAACAGCAGCGAGGTCAGCGAACACAAAAAATTAGGGAATCTGGACGTCATAAAAATAGAAAAAACAGCCCTAGAAGCACTAGAAGGTATGACAGCAACACCTACAGCAGCAACATTCAAAACCAAAGAAGCGCTAAAGACAGTAATAAACAACGCAAAAACTAAGACTAAAATAGGCCAAGCAATACAACTAATAAAAAACCTGTAACAGACGCCTCAAGATGTGTAATTAAAGACCACACTTAAGCAAACCTTCTGGAAAAACTATGCAGAATGAGAGCCCGACTTTCTAGCAAAGATAGATAATAAGACCATCAAGGTATAACAAGAGGCCCAACTGATAACGGTACTGGCAGTAGATGAAAAGCAACTGTCAACGACTCTCACAAAAGGCGCGCTTAAGCTGATTGTAGATCAACAAACAGCGAGGAAAAAGCAACGCAAAACTGTGCAACCCAACAGGTCAATGACCCAGAAAAGTTTTCAATGCAATTGAAGGTAAAAGAGTCTTACAAAGCAGAAAACTGCCATTTTGTTGGTAGCAATGATAAGGGTAAAAAGCGCACATTGAAAACGAATGAAAAAGCAGATACAAAACAACCCAATGATAATCTTCACGTAGAACTAGCAGCGAGCCCCATAACTTTCTCCTCAACAGAAAGGAAGGAAGATAATGTATCCAAGAGGTAGAACATCGGAGTAGGAAAAGCTGGTTATCTTTTTTAATTTAGCCACTGGTAACGTGATTGGAGCAACGACACCGGGACCAGGCTCACAGACAATCACAAATCTGTGCACCGAAACGCTATATCTCAGGTAAATTGCTGACACTATAGAAGGTGGGCTTCCCGCCGACGGTGTTTCGGAAAAGCCTCTGCAAGACAGAGCAGCAGCGCGGAAGGTACTTTCCCAAACAACTGAGGCAGCCGAGCCAGAAATAGCCACGACAATAAAAGCAGACTACGCAGCGGAACAAGCCAGGTTACTGCGGCAGCAAATAACAGAAAAACGACGGGCGGCAAATCAGATGATCTGCCTTCTAGCACAACGGTCATTTGCCAACCTCAAGCTATTGCAGCAAACAGCAACACCCAACAACGGCGTGAACCCAAAAAACATTCACGGTCAAAAGCAAACATTCACAGTTACTACACACAGGCTGTTTTCCAACAACAACAACAACAACAAAATGCCTTTTTTGCGCGACACAAACTAAAGCTAACCAACAATGAGCAGATAAAATTAATTCCTACAGCCAAACACATAATGAGGCAAGCAACCATAACAACGATCGTTAACGGCAACACCAACGGTATCAGTTCTCAAACAGCCAACAAGCGCCATGCCAGATGTGTAACAGGCAGTAACTACATAAAAGCAGTGTTAACGGTCGCTACAGCGGAAGACCCAAACTTATCTGCCGAAACCGTCGAGATAACTCAAGGCGGTAGCGATGGTTGGCAATATAAAGAACAGCCAATAGAAACCGAACGCAGCGCGGCCAACAACAAATATATTGCATGGTCGTTATGCACATGCATGAAAGCACCAAAACCAAGAACAGTAGACTTAGATAGCCTGGACCTTACTCAGCTAGCTTCATCAGTGATAAACAAAAAGAAATTCTAAGCCTACGTCAAAGAAACCACAGGCATAACTATCAGCGTTGGAGAACTTGAAAACAAGCTCAAAAGTCTCTACGGCGCAACAAAAACAGAGTTTCAAACAAAATTCGTCAAAGCACTTAAACAAACTTCAGTAGACTACATTAACCAGCATGGCGAAGTAAAAAAGAACCCAATCAACACCTTAGTTCAAAACAATGAAGCGGTTAGTGCTCTTATATATAAACAGGCACAGCAGTTGATAGCAGCAGCTTCCAAGAACAACCAAAAACAAACGATACCAGTTAAGACTGAAACAGACAGCAGTTCTGCCAAAAAAGGAGCAGGAGGTGCTTGCAAAGATGGTCGCAAAGAAATTGCAGAAAATCGTGTAAAGAAGTGCGTAGTAGATTTATATTACACACCAAAACAAGTAAGTGCAGAAAATCAAGATGGGAAGACAAACACCACGAAAAGAAACTCCGCTGTGATTAATGCACACGTTTTGCTTGCATTTTTGACTCTAGAATGATTTAAAAAAAAAAGATTCTTGCACCATTTTATAAAAATTTAAAAATTTGCTAAAAATTAATATATTATAACACTTTTTGATGAAACGTGTGAATGATAGCAAATTATATAAAATATAAAAATTTAGAATGAAAGTGACCTATGGGTGTAAGCAATATGGTGATATGTTATGAAAAAATTGATTATATTATAATTTTGTCTATTTTACTTTT
Organism: Trypanosoma equiperdum; assembly: GCF_001457755.1. Taxonomy (NCBI): domain Eukaryota; phylum Euglenozoa; class Kinetoplastea; order Trypanosomatida; family Trypanosomatidae; genus Trypanosoma; species Trypanosoma equiperdum. The sequence goes on along the minus strand of NW_027124084.1, from coordinate 3,485 downwards.
TTATGGATATTAGTTAGGATTATAATAATGATGAAAATGATAGGAGTGCTTTGGAAGTGTGTGTATACCAATATTCTAAGAAGAGTGGTTGTGAAGACCAAATGTACTTTAAATATTGGTACGAATAAAATAACGGCAAGCTGCGAAGAAATGAAGTGAGTGAATAACAGACAACAGAGGGGTAGTATAAGAGAAAATACAGAAGCATATAGGAAGATGGAAGAGTCCTATTTGTACTTTAGCATGCCTATAAAACCCATCGTTGTGGCCATAAACATGGCTTTGCGGATGTAAGCGAAGATTAGATTGTAAAGGTCAAATGCTGGAGCTATTTTATACGCATAACTTTTGAGAAAAGATCAAATGGGGAAAAAATGCAGAGTTATACGCCAGCATCCGGTACTTCAGGTAGCGACAGCAACAAATACTGGTGGATCTGATATTCCACATTTAACATAGAAATGGGTTGGCTCCACTTCAGAGGTGATGAAAGAACTAGCGGTAGAAATGGTCTCCGCAGCAACAACAGAGAAGTACACTTGATATCGACAGATGGATGTGATCGATATCACTGGAAAATATAAAAATATTAGTATTTTTGGAGAAAAAAAGATGCAACTACCTACTGAAATTCTCGTAGCAATGTATATGGTAAAATGTGCATGCAAGAAAAAGCGGGATTCACGCAGTGTGCGTCGGATGTTTGATTGACGAAAATAACATCTATAACGGCAAACCGTACATCTGTGCTAACATATAAGCTGGAAACGCTTAAAATCTACTATAAAATAGCTATATCATAACAATATTAAAAGAATTACTTATATTTGTAAAAACTTTTTACCTTTAAAAAACCGTAGTGTAGAAAATGATTTCCTTTCCTAATATTTCTATGATGTTGTAAGAAATTTAAGCCATTAATTAGTATTGCATTAGGGAGCTATGAAGTATATAAAAACGATTTGGATAATATTAGTTTCTTTAGTTTATACTGTTATAGGCATAGCTTGACCTTGTCGCTCTATAGCTTTTTTGATGAGAGTGATTCCATTTCATTAAAATTGTCAAAGATGAGTATATGAGATTTGTTTCTAATGCTGTAGAAAGGATTGGGGAAAGCGAAGATCATTTTGTTGTGGCTGGAATACCTTCAATAGACAATGATGAAAAATTTAGAAGGCGGAACTTGCAAAGGGAAACGTGTTGGAGTTATCCTGAAGCTGCGAGGAAGTCAAATAATTTTACTGGATAGTTGCTTATAATTTATGCTTTTTCACCTCATACAAATAACAATTGCGAGCTGAGAAATTTTTTTGAACAAGAGGAAGAGTTAAATCAGGATGTTATTATTTTACCTGTTTGTGATGTAAGCCTAACAACAAATAAAAAATAGGAGATACGTGTAATTGGGGATGGGAAGCGGAACTCACTATGAGTAGAAAAACATATCTGTAGTTCAAATTTGTAGTGGAAATATTCAAGCCAAGTAATCCCTATATAATGAAAGCAGATGATAATATATTTATAAGGATGCCACTCTATCTAAAATATCTTGAGGTGCTTCCACGAGAAAAATTGAATGTGGGAAAAGCGGTTGGTTATCCTAAAGAATTTAGTAATGAAATTTCATGGCACACAATAGGTTATGCTTCCACACTATTAAGGGATGTACTTAAGGAAATTGTGGATTATAGACCTCTGAAAGACCTAGTAGGGTCAGAAATCAAATTCAGAAATTTCGAAAAATATATCGCGTTTAGAGCACTTAATAAAGACATAATGGTTGGGGAAGTTATAAGAAATAAATTGAAATTTGTGGGGTTGTTGACAGTGAATATGCAAGAGCGTCGGTATGTGATGCATGCGTCAAAAGATTTGTTTGAATATATGGTGAAAAAAGAGGACATTATTGTTTTTCACCACATCGAGCTAATACATTATCGCTATCTTGCGTGGTCCAATAATTCAACAACAAAGCAGCATAGTGTTCGGCATAAGTTCAGTACTGTGGACCGAACCTGGGAAATTTTCAGATGCGACACAGCGGACAAAGGT
>NW_027124084.1:0-1420 GCF_001457755.1 Trypanosoma equiperdum | reverse complement strand
TCTGGTTAAAAAAAATATGGTATGAGAAAGCACCCAAATCAACCGAAAATTACATGTCCACCTGCTGCAACAACACCTGTATACGTAGTTGAACCCCACAACCCATGGCCAGAAAAGTCAAGGGAAGCAGACAAAGACAACTTTTGTCAAGAAAATTAACTTTCTCGCTGGTTAGAAATTTGTCTTTAGATTACAAGTGACAGAAAATGTAAATTATTTTATTTTACACAAATTGTTGCAGGTGATTGCAACCACAGAATCAGAGGCGTAACACTAGTATAACATCATAATTGATTCAACTTTTCTACGGTAGCAACAATGGCTTTCTCTAGCATAAATAAAATAGCACAAGCCATGTTTATTTTAGCCGTAGCGCTAACACAGGCTACGAATGAGAATGCGAAAGAATTCAAAGACATGTGTGTGCTATACAAGGTCGCATCAGCACTGCCGATGCAACCAAAACTGAAAGCAGCACTAACCGCCGCGGCTGACGACCAAGAACTTGAGGCCACTGCGGACACGATATTGGATAGGACAACTCTGCTTAATCTCACAATTTTAACAGTGAAACAGGAAGCGGCCCTGGCAAACAAACAAACCTACGCAACCGCCGACGACCTTACGAAGGCCGGCAGTCCAGTGAAAGAGTTCTTCGATGGCATCGCCAGTGACAAGCTAAAAAGACTTGTCTCGCAGTTCAGGAAACTTGCCGACAACGAGCAAGCCAAAGCAGCGTTAGCTCGAAACTACAAACATCCAAGGCCGGAAAACCAGCGCATAACCCTACGCCAACCGGTTAAAACACTTGCGGACGAAGCTTTCAACGCCGCCACCAACATCAAAAGTCTCACATCAGCAGCTATTGGAGAGCTTACGAAAGCAAGGAGAGCACTAGGAACGGCCCTGATGGGCAAGACGCTGGCGTCGTCACTGGCGCCGGCAACACTCCCAACAGCGCCCCTCCCTAGTTTAAGTGACACTAACTTTCCCTGACGTGACAGATACAGCAGAGATACAACGTGCAAGGAAGCAGACAACAGCGCAGACAAGGCAGGCTCGGCGCTCATCACAGACATGGTCTGCATATGCAACGTCGGCCACGCAAACGAGTACAGTGCATGCGGAGCCGATGTAATATCGAGACACAAAGACCTAAGCAGCGGCAGCGGCTACAAAGGCAAAGCATACCAACTTTGGCAACAAATAGAAACAAAATGCACAGAACTCACAAGCGGCGTCGACACGACACTAAAAAAGAAAAACTTAGCATCCGCCCTCAACAACGTACTACGCAACCTCGGCTCCAACTGGGTAGTAAAAGTGGCACTCAGCAACCAAACAGGAATTTTTTTTGGAATTTCCTTCGTGCCTTAATGGGAGTTTCTACCCACTGGCGCGGCCATCAGCCATCACCGTA
>NW_027124720.1:33737-33876 GCF_001457755.1 Trypanosoma equiperdum | reverse complement strand
CCTTTCCCTTTCCCTTCACGCACGTTTCCGTTACTTGTTTCCCTATATATATATATATAATTATTATTATTATCATCATCATTATCTTTTTCAGTTGATCCTTCCATTCATTCATTCAAACCTTCCGCTGGTCGTCACG
>NW_027124720.1:32618-33727 GCF_001457755.1 Trypanosoma equiperdum | reverse complement strand
CACACACACACACACACACACACATACACACAAAGAAACACTTCGAAAAGCGCTCTTCACCACACGTGCTGGTCCATGCGAAAAATAAAAAAAATATGAACGAAATGAATTGAATGACCACACAAAGAAAACAAAAGGAAATTGAGAGGATATACGGGGACGATCCTCGAAGTGGGGGAAATGCGAAAGAACGGAATATTATCATACCTTCTTGCCGCTTGATATAAGAGAAGGTTTGAATCATAATAAGTGAAGAAAATAAAATAAAATAAACGAAGAGACGATAGGCCACATTCACACTCATCCATGCGCACTTGTTTACACGGGCTTTCCTTTTATTCTCTTTTTTCCTGTCGTTTCGAACTCATTCTATGTGTTTACAACGGATGTGTGTGCGTATATATATATATATATATAATTGTTTATCTACATATAAAAATGTACAACAGGACTTCGCCTCACATTACCTTTGGTCACGCTTACAAGCACATGCATATGCATGCGGGCAGAAAGGGGAGGAATCAGGAGGAATAAGGAAAAATAGAAGGGATGTGTATCAGCAGAAAGTAATCGTCTATCATAGCCAAATAACAATAATAATAACAGAATCAAAAAAAAAAAAAAGAAGCCGTGCCCTCATGTTTGATGTGCCCATCACGCGAAACGCGCCCACGGAGGTGAGGAATAAATGAATGTTAAAGCAGTAAATGCACAGGTGGCGGGCCCGTTTAAGAAGGAATAAGAGAAGGAGGGAGAAAAATAAAAAAGAGAAGAGAAACCGGAAGCAGTGCACTCCCATTCCCCCCTCCCTTCTTTACACCTGAGAGATATCTCATGTCGTGGTTTCAGCGTTTTTCCTTTCCTTCCTCCACGAATGTATCTTTTTTTTTCTCGTTAACCTCCCCTCTTTCTCTCCCTCGCTTTCATCTTTTCTTTTTCAAGTATTTCTACTTGCAGCTTCGTTCTGAGCGCGGCACCCGCCTGTTCCCTACGTTCTACCCTCTTTTATTGTTGGCCCCTCTCCAAAAGCCCTGGGACCTTTTTCTTTTTTTTTTCCTCAACTCTCCACTTTCGTAGCCGACATGACTGGTGCTCAAGCACTTCTCCCT